>NC_046322.1:33766042-34066042 GCF_009819535.1 Lacerta agilis
CATAAACAAGATTTCTAAAGCATACCAATAAATATAGCTAGAATAAATATAGCTAGAATAAGCTATATTATTTTGGAGTTGTCAGAGGTGCTTCTTTGCTTACTGACTAAGCTGCTTGTTCTGGTATAGACAAATAATAAGTTACAAATTTGGGTTGTCTTGGACTTACATGTACCATATTTTAGCTTTCTGTTTGTAAGTACTGCATTTGTTTCTGATACTTTCATGAATGCCTCAGTTGATCAGTCAACCTCAAGCTCATTTTGAGAGTGTGACTTACAGGAGGCATATCCCGATTCTTCATATCCTAAATAAACACCATGCCAGTATTTCATATGTTTATTACATTTATATCTCATTGTGGCATACATACTTCACCTCATCCCCATTTTATCCTCACAACAATGATCCTGTGAGGAATGTTAAGTTGAGAGTGAGTGAGTAACTGGACCAAGTTCACCCAGTGAACTTGATGGCTAAGTGAAGATTATGAACCCTGATCTCCCAGGTCCTAGTCCAACACTCTAACCACTACACCACACTGGCTCTTAATGACTTGATGCTGGGCTTAATGACATTTTAACATGACTTCTGATTTCTCTGTGTATAGTCTTAGCTGTAACAAGAGGTGTTTTCTTCTCCCCTCATTTTCCACAGATTTTCCTCTGGGATAATGGCATCTTTAGATTCCATCATCAGCTCTCTGTGAATGGAGTTCTAAGCATGGATCTTTTCTCAAGGGGAGGCACTACATATCTAGTTGTAGCTCCATCAGACACCTCGCATGCTCCTCTTTTATACCAGTGGTCAGATAACAAATTTAGAAAGCTTCATGAACTGCCAATCAATGGCGTAACAAGAGTCAAAGCCTTCATTTCTGGATCTGACATCTACCTAATTTTTGCAAAAGGTATTCATACAAACAAGAGCTGTTTGACAGAAATACATTAAGATTCAGCTGTTACTATGGAAATGGAAACATGAAATGGGAACGGAAATTACTTCTTTATGACTCTTATCAAGAAAATGTTTCTATGGCCTCTTTATTATATAAAAATCTTGTCCTTGCCAATGTAAGGTACACTTATGACATTGAATAATAAAAAATGGTAATAGTAATATTATTTTTTCGTCTATCTTGCCCTTCCTTCAAAAGGAGCTCAGGATGGCTAGCAATGCTCAAATGTGCAGCATATACTTTTTCAAGAAGCACATCAGAAGCCAGTAATTTATAATTATTTTGATTTCTACGTTTTATTTGATTTTTAATTTTAAAAAAATCTTTCTTGAATACTTTCACTTAGGAATAAATTAATAAATAAAATCCCAGATGTTGGTCCTATCTGTGGTTCTAGTTATATCATACTTTTGCTTTTCCTGAGATACATAAAATAAATATTTTCAGGTACTACAGTGCTAGTCACTATGCAAATAATTACTTGATAATCTGGCTAAAATATTTGCATGCAAGCTTATGCTCTTCCTCTTCTTATTCTCCACAGGGCCCAGCAATACATGTGAAGTTTTTGTGTGGGAGACAGGACAACCTTCATTCAGGCATTTTCAGTCCCTTTTTATAAAAGCTGTAAATGAAATCCATACTTTTGTCCCACCCTCCGGTGTAGGTATGTGTTTTTTTTGGAGGTCCTCTTACAGCTGGCTTCCACAAAATGCTTTCCCAACACCAGAGGCATAGCGAGCCGCTTTGCCGCCCGGGACAGCAAACTTGAAGGCACCCCTCCCCGGGGGGCAGTGCACCGCTCCCTAGTGTGCGCACCCTGACGTTACAACGCATGCGTTGTGACGTCACAACGCATGCGCAGCCTCCTGGGTGGACTGTGCATGTGTGGACATGCGCAGTCCACCCAAAATGGCAGGTGCAATCGGCCGGCGCCCCTTCCGACCGGCGATGCACTGCACCACGCTGCATTTTAAGGCTGCATTGGGCGAACAAGATGGCGGGCGCAATCGGCCAGCACCCCTTCCATGCGGTGCGGCAACCTTTAAGGCTGCAGCGTGAGAACAGCAGCACAGACGCTATGCTGCTGTTCGCACGTTGCAGCCTTTTAAAAGTTGCCACGCCGACGGTGTCAATCGCGGGGGTGGGGTCCTCCCCCAGAGTGTCAACCCCCCAGGGTGGTACCCAGGGTAGACCCCCCCGCCCCCTTGCTCCGCCCCTGCCCAACACTTTGTATCATCTCCTTGTTGGAAAAAGCATGTACCATATTTTCCAGAGTATAAGACAACTGGGCGTATAAGACGACCCCCAACTTTTCCAGTTAAAATATAGAGTTTGAGATATACTCGACTGCAGATTCTCCACCCAGCATATAAGACGACCCCCGACTTTTGAGAAGATTTTCCTGGATTAAAAAGTAGTCTTATACACCAGAATATACAGTACATGGCAACATCATGTATAAATTGCACAGATATTCCTTTTTGCTGTGCATGCATGCTGAGAGATGTTGCAGTTGGCCATGGTTTCTCAGTGTACAAATGCAGGACAATGATTGGGATACAGTTATTCTGGTGTCAAAAGGTGTTTGAAGGTCTGAACCTAGAAGGATACTTAATGGGCATGATACTTAATGGGAATGTTTTTGTTGTTTTGTTGCTGATATTACCGTATTTTCTCTGCATGGCATACTAGCTCTTTGTAGTATCATGGAGTTGCATGAACATGAAAATAGAACTAATATACTGAAGGATAATGATGCCAGGTTTAGAAGAACCAAATAATTTAATGCAGGAAACAATATTCCTATGAAATCAAAATAAAATAATATTAGACAGAAAAATAAAGAGTTGATGAGACAGAAGTAATGTTAATTGCTAAAGCAATCTTATTAAGGCACAGCAAGCATTTCATTATAGTTGAAAACCATTCTTTTCTAAACTTTATTTTTCATATTCTAAAAAATAAGTTGAAAACTTTACTTGAAGTAAAAATATAAAGAGGAATTAAATGTTAAGCAAATGCTTAGATGTAACAAGCATTGAAAGCAAACTAACCAACTAGCTCTTCTTTTCTTTCAACATAAACATTTTAAATTTGTCCCTCTAAAGTTCTTCCCTTTTTCTGTTTCTTGATGCAGGCCATTTGCTCTTTGCTAGCAAGGATAAATCAGCTCTGTATTCTTGGAACTCAGAAAAAAACCAGTTCTCTCTATTGCTGGAAGCCCCTTCTGCCAATCATTTCACCACTGTCAGTGTAGTGTCTCTTAATTCCAACAAAAGTCTAATTGTCTTGTCTGCAGAATCCTACTCCTATGTTTATGAGCTGACTTCAGTCTCCAACCAATCAGATTTTATACCGAGGTAGGTTCCTGATTTTATCCATTGACTTACAAGAAGACGGAGTGAGTTTTTCTTGTCTAGTTTTAGTTGTAATGTCTAAAACAACTTTCATATCCACAATCTTCCTTCTCTTCCCTTTGCTTTAACTTTATGGGACCCTTATATGATCCTATAATCTACACATCAGTTCTGCCCTTTGGAATATCTAGTGAATATGCTATAGTCAGAAAGCTATGTACAAATCAGTCATTGAGAATACTATCTGTGGAGCTATGTAGAAACCCAGGATAGAGTAGGCAGGGGAAGGGGAGTAAACAGACATGCTGTAGTAGGAGCCAAAATAGTCAGGATAGAAGCCTGATCTGCATTATACATTTAAAACAGTCTAATACCATTTTATACAGAAATGGTTTCTCCCAATGAATCCTGGGGATTGCCATTTAATAAGGGGTTCTGAGAGCTGTTTGGGAGACCTCTGTCGCCTTCACCCTGGTGGTAAAAGTCTCTACTAATCTGATGTATTGCTCAATCCAGTCAAAAACACTTCCTCCGTCTTCTTCAGTTCAAAGGAGTTTAAAGTTAAGGTGTGTTCTACTCATAACCATCCCTACTACATGCTGGCTCAAAAGAGGAAGAAAATACAATATAAATTCTTTGCTTAAAGTATGTATGAGTAATATGTTTCTTGTAATGCTACATACAATACAACAAATGGTAACTGAAAACTTAGGAGTCAAATTTATACCTTTTAATTATTATAGTCTATATAGTTGTCTTGGATAACTAGTCTTTAATTATAATTATGCTGTCTATATGTGTTTTTATGCTAGTTCAGGTGAACTGATATTTGAACCTGGAGATCAAGAAGCTGTGATAGCAATCAATATCTTTGATGACACAATCCCAGAGGAAGAAGAATTTTTTAGAGTATGGCTGAAAAATCCAAAAGGTGGTGCAGAAATTGGTCCTAATGGTTATGTTACCATAATTATACCACCAAATGATGATGCCCATGGAGTTGTTGCTTTTGCCCAGGTTATTGAGCTATATTAGAATATATTTGCAATAGACCAATATCAGAGCATGTGAATACTTAGATATATTATTCTGATGCATGATTATTTACACCTTCTTTATATGAATGAAAATAATTATGTTAGGTGTAAGGCTACATAAAATCATGTCTAAATAGTTCCTCCTTGCAAAATAGCCCACCATGTTATTCACTGGAACTTGGAGCTTTTTATCATGTAATTCACTTAGCTTATAATGGAACAAATTATAATAATACATGAAATTAAACTTACTGCATTTGCACCTCTTAGTTTAGGGTATATATATGGATTCCACCTCCCTTTATTTTGTCTACAGAACAAACCTGAGAGGTTAGTTGGTCTGAGAGAAAATAGCTTGCCCAATGTCATCCACTGAGCTTCACAACTAAGAGGAGCTCAGACCCAGGTCTCTAGTCCAAGTCCACCATTCTAGTTGCTGCTCTATGCTAGTTTCCTGAAAACATATGAGAACTTGGACTATTTTAAAACATGAAGTTAATGTCTATGTAAAACTCCTTATATATTGATTTGGAAATTAAACATGAAGAATCAAGTTTTTCTCCCCATGCTACTTAGCTGTAACCTTTTTTATGCATTCCTGTTGAAGTTGCTCATATGCTTTTCTACTTCATTTGTATGTTTTTTAGAATTCTTTATTTAAACAAGTAGAAGAAATGGAAAAGGACACTTTGATCACCTTGAATGTTGAACGCCTAATAAGTACCTATGGGCGTGTTACAGTACAGTGGGAGGCCCATGGGAGCATTAATGATATATTTCCAACTTCAGGGGTGGTACGTATTTTGTCAAGCTGAACATTAGTTGCAGAAAATGTGTAAATCTCTAATTACTAGTATACAAGCAATCTAATTAATCACTATGTTGCATATGTAAGCACTAAAAATCATGTTTGCTGACAGGTTAACAGGATAAAAGTTTTCTTATGTTGACTTGTGATGTCATGGATAATGACTTGGTCATGTGAAATTACAAAAGCAGTTTGGTTTCCATTGTGAGCAAATGCAGCCATTGTGAGCTCATGAGGGGCATGAGACCATGTGGGATATGAACAAATCAGCCTCAATCATGAACTACTTCTTGCATGAGCAAAAGTACAATCTGCAACATGCCTAATTTAAGCCTATTCATTTCAATGGATCTACTCTGAGTAGATCTTAGTTGAATTCAATCTACTGTTTCTGAATCAATGTTTTATCCTAGGTTGCTTTAAGAACATTCTGTTAAATATTTCCTCCTTAAAATCTTTAGATTACATTTTCGGAAGGTCAAGCCTTGTCCACGATCACCTTAACAGTCCTTGCAGATGTCATTCCTGAAGTTGCAGAGACCGTGATTATAACTCTTACTCGTGTAAGCACTATGGGAGTTCTGGATCCCAAAAGAGGAGCCACCATCGATCCAAACAGAGCAAAAGCTGTACTTTCCATTTTGCCTAATGACACTCCTTACGGCACAGTAGGATGGCATACAGACTCTCTCTTTGTTAAAGTAGCAGAACCTGAAGGTGAGTCAATTATGTGATCCTCCTGTGAAAAGCACATTCTCCCATGGTGGTAATTTGTTTTAACCAGCTTTAATATCACCATTTAAATTGCTGTAACCAGTCCTGGGACCTGGTGGTGATGGGCAGATTTCTTTATGAGGGCACTTCAGCTTTACAGAGCAGTCCTGATTGGGGGCAGGGAAGAAAAAAGAAGGACATCCACCTATTGGCTTGTGCCAGCTGTTGTTTCCCTTGTCCTCACGACATCAACCCTGAGGAGCCTGAGGGTCCAAAGCTGCCAGCAGCCTGCCCCTTCCTTGTCTTAGAAAGTTTGGGGACTTTCATCTGTGGGGAAAATGCTGGCCACAGCTTTCAGCCCACCTTGGTGCAGCCCAGGCTTCCACAGCGGTGGAGCCCACTATCCACTGGTGCTGTTGCTCACTGGCAGACAGGAGAAGTTAAGATAGTCCTCTTAGTATTTTTTTCTACCTAACGAGTTTAAAAAAGACACCTTTGAGATGCAGTGATATAGCAGTGAGATCCATATATTTTGACGAGAGAATGTTACAGTATATCTCTGCATCCTCCACGCATGCATTTTGTACTTGCGCCTGAGTACAAAACACCTTATGAGGCTTGCCTCGCAAAATATTTCCGCCTTCTGCTGTAGCACAGGGCTTGGACTCGCATGTTTTAGCCATCTAAATTTGCTTTCAGTCATGTCCAGATTGGGCAGATTTTCTTGGCCCTGTTGATGCAATTTTCTGAATGTAATGTATTGAGTGAGTCATTGCTGTTCAGTTAGCCCTGCTGGATGCTTTTCAAGTTCTGACATAATGAAAGGTAGCAAAGCAAGGCAGATCTGTCCCAACATCCATTGCTGATTCATTGCATCGCAGTGTGTTTCTTCTATTATTTCAACTGTTATTTTGTTTTAAGTAAATACATTGTTTTATTCATTTTAATGCCACTCTTCAGCTGAAAAAAAAAAACACTCCAGAACAGCCTGGGATAAGGCAGTCCCTGTCTTAGGCTTACGGTCTGAAGCGTATGACACAAACAGAAAAGGGGCTGGAGCGTGGTGGAATCAAACACTGGCACCACTTCTTAGTCACATGGTTCTTGTAAGGACCAACCAGAATAAAACTGAGTTGAGTCAAATGTACCGATAAAAAGGTAAAGGTAAAGGACCCCTGACAGTTAAGTCCAGTCGTGAACGACTCTGGGGTTCTGGCACTCAACTCGCTTTACTGGCTGAGGGAGCCGACTTTTGTCCGCAGACAGTTTTTCCGGGTCATGTGGCTAGCATGACTAAGCCACTTCTGGCGAAACCAGAGCAGTGTACGGAAATGCTTTTTACCTTCCCGCCAAAGCAGTACCTATTTATCTACTTGCACTTTGATGTGTTTTCGAACTGCTAGGTTGGCAGGAGCTGGGACTGAGCAACAGGAGCTCACCCCGTTGCGGGGATTTGAACTGCCCACCTTCCTATCAGCAAGCCCTAGGCTCAGTGGTTTAGACCACAGCACTACCTGCATCCCTTCAGTGACAGGATATGGCAAAGACATGGGGAGTAATGAAAAAGTGCCAACAAGTAAAAGCAAAAAAAATGTCTCCCCTGCCTTTGCTTAAAATTATGTAGCACATACTCTTCTACTCTGCCAGGGGTAGCCAGCTCTCAAGAGACTGCGATCTAGTGTCAGGTGGCAGTGTCAGGTCAAAGTTGTCGAGCTTTATTAGGGAGGAGGAAGGGTCGTTTTTGGGGGGAGCAGGGCAAAAATGTTGAGTTTCTTTGGGGGTAGCCAGTGATCTACCAGTGATCTACCACAGACGTTCAGTGATCTACCGGTAGATCACGATCTACGTGTTGGATGTGCCTGTGCTAAATAATTTTCTAGCTCTCTTTGAACTCTTCAGGGGCCAATATAGCTTTGAAGTATTGTAAAGTGCTACTAGCCCCAGATTTCGATCATTTGCCCCCACCCCTAAGAAATGCTTCCACTGCAGCTAAATCTCACTGAACTAGAAGAAAATAAATTTATTCTGTTTCAGAAATAATATCCAATGTGACAAGAGATCCAATGTGGAGTAATGGTTAGAGTGCTGGAATAGGGCTTGGGGGACCATGGTTTTAATCACCACTCTGTCATGAAGCCCACTGAGTGACATTGGGCCAGCTAATGTCTCTCATCATAACCTATTTCACAGGTGTGTTGTGTGTATGCTGCCTTTAGCTCTTTGTAGAAAAGGTGGAATATAAATGTAACAATAAATACCTGTAAATAAATATTTTAAAACTTTATTACAAGTTTTTTTCTCCAATCTTTTCAGAGAAACCCACCATTGTTACTTTACATGTTCTCAGAGAACAAGGATTTGCTGGCGATATCAGTGTGCAGTTGATCCCCCAGCCCATTTTTTCACTCCCGCTTGCCAATCAAGCCATTGAAAATAAGGATTATAGGTTGGAAAACAAGACCATTATTATGCCAGAGAACATGACAATGGCTTCAGTAAATGTAGTCATTTTGCCAGTGAGTATTTTAATATATCTTTTTTCTTCACTCATACAGCTCTCCATGGCTGATGTGACTAAGCAGCCAAACTCTACCCAAATCCCTGGGCCTAGTAAATGACAGTTATGATGACTGGCAAAAGATGCAGCATGCCAGATCATCTAGTAAATAGGCAAATTCACGCCTGCTGCTTGTTACTCCACAGCTACCGCCTCTGACTGTGCTCTGTTTATCTACTTCGTTTGTACATGAAGCACATGTGATAAGGGTGTGGGAGGATGCATTGTGATGCATGAGGCCATGATGGGAATCAAAGTTCACAATCAGTGCCCTGCGGATTCCATCTAAACAAGTTCTGCTCAGAGCAGGCCCATTGAAATTAATGGAACACAATTTGCCATACCCTTAATTTTATAACTAATATGGGATACAATCCTATGTTCTCAAGATTCACTTCGATAACACACGTGCTAAAATTCAGCCAGGTTTACAAAGCTCAGAATAGAAGAGAATGTTTATTCTAATTTATTAAACTGGACTCCTAAACCAGCTGCCCAATTCTTGTTTGCAATTGGGTCAGGGCACCCATTACTGTTCAGAGTCCTAGACTGTGTAAACACCATATATTTTAAACATGACTTTCCTCAGAGAATCCTGGGAATTATAGCTCTGTGAGGGGTAAACTGTGGTTCTCAGGATTCTTTGGGAGAAACAATGTGCTTTGAATGTATGATTTGTAACTGCTGAGATTTTCAGGCTGCAATGATTACTCAGAAATAGGTTCCGCTCTGTTTGATAGAGCTTACTCCCATGCATAGGATTACAGCCTTGGTGTCTGGACTGAGGTGATGTATGAACTAGGCCAGTGGTTCCGAACTGGTGGTCTGTGGACCCGAAGGAGTTTGCATAACCCACTCAGGGGGTTCTGTGGCACCATTCACAACAAAAACTACCACAGAGATATCAAAATTGTCAAAAGTAGGGGGTCCATGGCTTGGCTTTTGAAAACAGGGGGTCCGCAGTACTTAGCTAATTGGGAACCACTGAACTAGGCCTAGAATCAAGTACTATGGCCAAAATGTGATGTACTCCAAGCTAGCTCTATATAAGTGTGATAGGGTGTTTATACTTTTGCAAGGGCAATTTATATATACAATAATAAGATGCAATTGCAATGCAGTATTTTCAGAGGCAAAAGAATGGGGGATGTCCATTTTGTTATACCCCCAGTATTTGAGAGATTCACATTCCGCCTTTCCGTTTGTCATTCCCACCCCAACAGGATAACATTCCAGAATTACAGGAGATATTTTTAATCAATATTAGCAGTGTGCAGCTGCTGGACTCGTCCCTTACTGGAGGAGAGCCAAGTGTGAAAAGACTTGGCTTAGAAATAGCTGAGATAACAATTGAAGAGAATGATGATCCTAAAGGAATATTTTATTTCAGTGCTGCCAAGGTGAGTACAAACTGAAAAAAGTCTATGCCCCCATGCTGTTACTATTCTTGGTCTCAGTAATCTGAAACTGACTTTGTTTGTAGATGGTTGGGCTGATTGGGGCATTTTATATCTCAGTTTAAGAAGCTGAGATATCACTTGCCCTGGGGATGCCAGTGTGGTGTCCCACAGATGTTTCTTTCATCATCCCTGATCATTGGTCATGTTGGCTGGGGCTGATAGGAGCTGGAGTCCAACAACATCTGGAGGTCACCACATTGGTCACCCTTGCACTAGCCTTTCAACCACACATGCAACCTCTTTGTTCTACCTTTTGCCCAAGTCATGAGTACATTGGAGTTCACAGTCTGTGTCCCCAAACAGCTGAGCTGTGCGTTCATACAGTTATTCACATGCAACATTCAGCAAGTGTATAGTCTGCACCTATGCACTCAGCAGGTGACATGTAAAAATCAACAAGTGTATGCTTTTTCACACAAACACTCATACATGTGCAGAGACAGCTTGTACAGTGTAACATGAGAGCAGGCCTACAATTAAACAAGCAAGTCTATAAATAACCATTGTTTCCTGTTTCCTCTGAACCAGAAAAGCTACGGCTGCTAGGCTTGGAGCATGCCAGATTTTAAAATCAACTTCAAACCATGGTTTGATATCCTGGCTTTTCTATGTCAGAAATGCAATCATTATAGTGCTCTGAATAACTGTCCCAAGCTGAATTTAAAATACTTCTTTCTGAGGACTTCCGGTTAGGTGCCGAGTCAATGGCGGACGGGAGTCCGACGGCTCCGTCCTCCGCTAGGCGATAGGGATTTCCGTGCCTGCGCCACGGGTCCCTTAAAGCCACGGGAAGAGCGTCCCGTGGACCGACGGCTTCGTGGGTCCCAGACGTGCTGTCTCCGCTCCTGATTGACCCTCGTAAGGGGGAAAACCAGGCGAGCGGAGCCCCAGCACGGGACTGAAGAAGCGACTGCCTGCGGAGGATCAAAGCAGCGATCCCGCCAGACCTGAGCACCCGGCACTTCCTACACAGAAACTTCCAAAGAAACTCTGTAAGTTAAAGAATTGGATTATTTTACAAGTTTAAAGAGCACTGCTTGCAGAGGAAATTGCAAAAGGAAGCCTGTTCCCTTTGAACTGTTTGCGCGAGCTTGGTAGCGCTAAAAGATCAAAGCCGCGACTAACGGGAAAGTTTTGCGAACTCTGCCAAACTTTTAAAAGTTGATTAAAAGTTGCTTAAAGGATGTTTAAAGACTTAAAAACAGTTGATATGGCAAAAGAAGATGCCCCTCACCCTCTGGATTAGGATTCCGGGTCAGTAGCGGGCTGTGATACATTGTTGCCATTTTTTCTTTGTTGGTGTTTCAGTGACTGTTTACCAGTGGAGACATTTTGACTTTTTTGTAACCAGATGCAAGTTACTTTATGGACTTTGGTGGTAACACTGCAAGTTAGGAACTGTTACTGACTTGGGCTATATGAAAATAAACCCTTCTTGGCTTTAAGGAATTTATATTCTGAAAAATTTAAACTCTTTGCCTAAAAGTTGGATTTTTGGGACTGGTGTGGGCTCCTGGCTCAGCAGTCTCTTTGTTCTCAGAACTGAGCTGCTGGCCACCTGGTGTTTACTTTTGGGACTGTTGGCCTTCTGCTGTGAATGTCTGAGATTGTTACCACAGCAACTGGAGTGACCTTGAGATTACAATTGCAGAGCCCACAGGAGATGGACACTAGATCAAAAACAACTGGTGCTAGCTCTGCACAAAAAAGAGGCTCTGTTTCCCTAACTCTACAGGAACAAATGGAGAAATTGGTTGTTAGTGTGGCAGAAATTGCAGCAGGATTGAAAAGCGTTACTGAAGGGTTGAAGCAAACACAAGATCAAGTTTCATCAGGAAATACAGCAGTGAACTCAGCAATAGAAAAATTACAAGCTGACATAAAAGCTGATATTAAAAATTCTACGCAGACCCTGGAAAAATCAATTGGGCAAATTGAGGAGAATGTAAGGAAGAACAGAGAAGAAATTAATAGGATTGGGCAGGAGGTGACCACCCTGAAAAAGGACTCAGAGGAAATTAAAGTGGTCAAGGAAAAAATAAAAAAGGTGGAGGAAAAATTGGACAATTTAGATTTGGAACAGATAGAGAATATTGGAACACGACAGAGAACTGTTGAAGAGTCTCTCGCTTTTCTGCAACTACATCAGAGAGAGGGCAACATCCGTCTAAGGGGTCTTCCAGAATTAGAAGGGGAAGACCTAAAAGCTTATATTGTGAAGCTATTTTCAGGATTTTGGGAGGTAGAAGAAGTTAACGTCTCAGCGCGCATAGTGAAGGCCTTCAGATTTGGTCCAAGAGGTTCCAGAGGAAAGAAAAGTAACAAAACAGTTAGTGACTGTTTGATTGTGTTACACGATCGACACGATAGGGACTTTTTTCTGGACCTGCACTATAGAAACAACCTGGTGGTAGAGCAGAATAAAGTAATTTTTTATAAGGACATCCCCAGATTTTTCCTGGACAAAAGAGTTCCTTACAATGACTTGGCAACTGAGCTTAGAAAAAGAAAAATTCCCTTCAGTTGGGAATTTCCAGAAGGCCTGGCATTTACGTTTGAAGGAAAAAAGATAAGAATAAGATCCTTGGCGGAGAAGCAAAAGTTTTTGGACAAGCATCTGGAACAATTTAAAGGCACACCACTCGACCCAGCACAATTCTACAGGTTCCCAGCGGAATTTCCATCACCGCCGGGACTACCAAGTTTACCAGGTCCAAGCCAGGATCCAGAGAAAGACAAGAAAGGAGAAGCAACTGGAGGAGAAGATTAAAGAAAGGAAAATGGCGCTCAAGTTAATGACATGGAATGTCCGGGGATTGAATCAGAGACCAAAGAGACGCAGAGTGTTTTACAGCATAGAAAAGAAGAATTTGGATATAATATGTTTACAGGAAACCCACATAGCCCGACGTCATAGAAGATTACTACAGAACAAAAAATTAGGCCAAGAGTTTATATCATCGGACAAGGTCAAGAAGAGAGGAGTAGTGATATATGCAAAGGAGAAATATAGCCCAAGACAGCTTTTTAAAGATGAAGAAGGGAGATACATCGCAATTGAAATTAATATAGAAGGCGAAAAACTTTTGATTCTGGGACTTTATGCACCAAATGATGGAAAGTCAATTTTTTATAAGAAAATACATGATCTGCTGTTGGACTATTTGGATTACAAATTAGTTTGCCTTGGAGACTTTAATGGTGCAGTTTCCACATTAATGGACAGATCTCAAAGAACCAAATTAACGAATGATGGGAAACTCCCAAAGACTTTTTTCGAAATGGCGGATAATTTGAATTTGGTGGACTCTTGGAGATTAAAAAACCCTACAGATACAGAGGCAACTTATTTTAGTGAATCTCAGCAGTCATGGTCGAGGATAGATTATATTTGGATTTCGAATGAATTGGCTCCAAAAATACAAAAGGCAGAAATTGGTCCTAAAACTCTTTCAGATCACAATCCGGTACAGTTAAATTTAAAAATGATTTCCAAGGATTCTTTTAGATGGAGAATGGATGACGCTTTGATGAGAGACACCAAGCTAGTAGAAAGAGCGGCGAAAAAGATGAAAGAATACTTTCAGATAAATTGGAGTTCCGAAGTGGAGAAAAGAATTGCCTGGGATGCAAGTAAAGCTGTAATGAGGGGATTTCTCATTAGTGAAAAAGCAAAAAAGAAGAGACAACAAAATGCAGAAATGGAGAGATTGTTGAAATCAATCAAAGAAAAGGAAAAAGAATTAAGAGGACATCCCAGATGTGTTAAAATCCAAAAAGAAATCAAATACTTGCAATCCCAATATGCTAATATAATGAATCAGGACATTGAATGGAAAGTGAAAATGATGAAACAAAGAACATTTGAATCGGCTAACAAGTGTGGAAAACTACTAGCTTGGCAATTGAAGAAAAGACAAAAGGCAAATGTCATCAATACTTTGGTAGTAAATGGAAAAAATGTGGAGAAGCCGGAGGAAATCAGATGGTGTTTTCAAAGATTCTACAAGCAACTGTACAAGGAGGAGAAGATAGATGAAGCAGAAATAGACCGATTTCTGGAAAAGAACGGATTGCAAAAAGTCCCAGAGGAAAAATTAGCCACTCTCAACCACCCAATATCGACACAGGAGATAGAAGATGCAATAAACAACATGCAATTAGGGAAGGCTCCAGGACCGGATGGATTAACAGCAAAATATTATAAGGCATTGAAAGACTGGCTATCGCAGCCGCTAAGAGAAATTTGCAACAAAATACTAGAAGGAGATAGGGCACCAGAGACGTGGAAAGAAGCCTTTATCACACTGATTCCAAAACCAGATACTGATAAGACTCAAATGAAAAATTACCGTCCAATATCCCTTTTGAATGTGGATTATAAAATTTTTGCAAATGTATTGGCTACAAGGCTGAAAAGAGTGTTGAAAGATTATATACACAGAGATCAAGCAGGTTTCTTACCAGGAAGACAAATTAGTAACAACACGAGAATTATTGTGGACATTTTAGAAAAACTGGAGAGAAACATAAACACAGATGCGGCACTACTGTTTGTTGATGCAGAGAAAGCATTTGATAAAGTTTCTTGGACATTTATGAAAAAGAATTTGGAAAGGATGGGAGTTGGAGAAAAATTCTTGAATGGCATTAAGGCCATCTACACAGAACAAAGAGCTAAAGTAATAGTAAACAGTGTGATATCGGAGGAGTTTGAAGTTGAAAAGGGAACAAGACAAGGGTGCCCTATCTCCCCTTTACTTTTTATTACGGTCCTGGAAGTCCTCCTAAATATGATACGAAAGGACAAACAGATAAAAGGAATTCGTGTGGGAGAGAAAGAATACAAACTACGCGCCTTCGCAGATGATCTGATGTTATCCCTGCAGGAACCGGAAAGCAGTGTCCCCAGAGCCTTGGAAATAATTGAACAATTTTGACTTGTAGCTGGTTTCAAATTAAACAAGCAGAAAACCAAAGTCTTAGGAAAAAATTTGAGTGCAGAACAAATTCAAAGAATACAGGAAGGCACTGGCCTCAATTTTGTCAAAACAGTAAAATATCTAGGTATCAATCTCACAACCAAGAATTTGAACCTGTACAAGGACAATTACGAAAAACTGTGGATGGAAATAAAGAAAGACATGGAGATATGGACAAGATTGAAATTGTCGTTAATGGGAAGAATTGCCGTGATAAAAATGAATGTCCTACCAAGGATGCTGTTTTTATTCCAAGCCATACCAATTTTGGACAAACTGGATTGTTTTAAGAAATGGCAAAAGGACTTATCAAAGTTTATATGGCAGGGCAAAAAGCCAAGAATCAAGTTTAAGATTCTAACAGACTCTAAAGAGAGAGGAGGCTTTGCCCTGCCGGACTTAAGACTTTACTTTGAAGCAGCGGCCTTTTGCTGGCTAAAGGATTGGTTTAAACTAGAGAACGTTGATGTATTGGACTTGGAAGGATATGATAATATGTTTGGCTGGCATGCATACCTTTGGTATGACAAGGTTAAGATCCACAGAACTTTTAAGTCGCATATAGTTAGAAAATCCTTGTATCAGGTTTGGATTAGATATAAAGACTTGTTAGAGAGAAAGACCCCTAGATGGATTTCTCCAGTGGAGGCCAAAGCCTATAAGAGACCGAACATGTCTGCAAATTGGTTGAGATATATGGACATATTGCAGCAGGAAGGGGACTCTTTTAAGCTAAAAAGCTACGATCAAGTGAAAAGCCAGGTCCCCGACTGGCTGCATTATCATCAGGTATATGAAACATTTAAAATGGACAAAAAAGTTGGTTTTCAAGTAGAAAAATCAAAACTGGAAACAGAACTGATAGAATCGAACTTTAAAAACCTTTCCAAAATGTATAATCTTTTGCTAGAGTGGCATACGAAAGATGAACTGGTTAAATCGTCAATGATAGATTGGGCGAAAGATGTAGGACATAATATTATGATGGATGACTGGGAGAGATTGTGGCAAAAAGGTATTAAATTTACTGCTTGTCATAGTTTAAGAGAAAATATAATGAAAATGGTTTACAGATGGTATTTGACACCAGTTAAGATAGCTAGGATGAATACCAAAATGTCAGATGTATGTTGGAAATGTAAACATGCGAAAGGTACCTTTTTTCATATGTGGTGGTTGTGCCCAGTGGTAAATGCTTTCTGGGACAAGATTTATAACGAACTCAAGAAGGTAATGAAGGTTACCTTTTGTAAGAAACCAGAGGCATTTCTTCTGAGCATAACTAATGAAGAGATACCCAGTCAGGATAGAGTGTTTTTTATGTATGCCACAACAGCAGCTAGAATCTTATTGGCAAGAACATGGAAAGGCGAAGAGATACCAACGGTGGAAGAATGGCAGATGAAGATGATGGAGTATATGGAACTCACAGAACTGACCGCCAGAATCCGGGACCAGAGGGAGGAGAAGGTGTCACGGGATTGGAAGAAATTTAAAGACTATCTAGTTAAATCAGTAAAATTGAATATTTGAGCAGAATTATAGAACAGCGGCTTTAGCAGGTTTATGTTAGATAAAATTGTTAGCAAGATATTTTTGTGTGAAAGATTTATTTGTTAGAAAATATGTTAAGATTTGGTGTTTAAGTTAAGATATGAGTAAGTAAAGTAAAGCACATTAAAAACTGAGCAAATGTGAATAGAATAAGACACAAAGCTACCTAGAAGATATATACGATTTTGAAGACAGTGGAGGGAATGGGGGAAGTCCCCTAAAACAGAGAAGATAGTAACAAGAAAAGTAAGAGGATAAGTGTTAGTTTAAAGGTTTGTATATGTTTCTTTTTATTGTAATTGTTTGATTGTGTTTTTTTGCTGTGTTTATGTATTGTATTTCTGTATTGTTAATGTTGGTGTTTTTGCTATGTTTTCCTTTTGTCTTAATAGAAAATAAAAAAATCTTATAAAAAAATAAAAATAAAATACTTCTTTCTTTCCAGGATATGAGTGGAATGGTAGCTGGCTTTGAGGTTCCTCCACCAGATAATGTTCTGAAGCTACCAGTTTCTCGAGGGGCAGGAAAATTTGGATCAGTAAATCTGTATTGGGAAGCCACACCTGCCACTGCTAGCCTGGAAGACTTCACGCCATCGTCCGGGAACCTATCATTTGCTGATGGAGAAGTATGGAGTATGCTGATGCAAAAAATTCACAACATTTTAGAGCACCTTTTACTCCTTAGTTTCTATGTTTTCATGACTATGTTCTTCACATGATGAATGCAGTTAATCATGTGACAGCCCCATCACATGCCCATCATTTTTCCTCTCTTTAAAAAACAAAACAGAACACAGGCACAGCATCATCCTTCACATATTCACAGCTTTTCATTCTTTGTGTAAACAATTACAGTGCAATTTGTATGGAAGATTTGAAAGGGATTTGAAAGGCCCCCTGCATAATTCCCTATGTCTATGGCTAGCATGGTAAAAATGTACCCCAAAAGCAAACACAGTTTTATATAGGTATCAAAGGTCAGCGCAGAATGTTTAATCTTCCTTTAGGATTTTTTAAAGCACCTGGTACATACACTTGTTGGTTTCAACAAGGACTGTACAGTACGCTCTCAAATGAAATTTGAGAAAGTTGCTGCTGGAAACCACTTGATTGTATAGAGTTTAGATCTACTTTTTCCAAAAATGCTATCCATTCACTGATTGTATTGTCTAAGTTTCAGCATGCTCATCATATAATAATGATAAATGTCACCTATTTCACAGAGTTTTGTTTTGTTTTTCCAGGTGACAGGAGTGATAGAGATCACCATCATAGATGATGACCTTGTTGAGTTTTTAGAGATGTTTACTGTCACTTTAGTCAGAGTGACAGGTGGTGCCCGATTAGGGGAGGATGTGCAAGTGACTGTCACTATTCCACCAAATGACTCTCCTGTTGGTGTATTTGGGTTTGAAGAAAAGCATGTAAGTGATACATTTGGGAATGTTTGTGTGGTGTTGGTTGTGTAGCTATGGAATCACCAATTACTTACAAATGTCAGAGAAAGATTGAATGAAGCACCCATCCAAACAAAACTACTTACATTTTATAAAACTTTTATAATGCATACATATGGTAAGCGCTGTTGTTGTATAACAAAACCAAAATGTAAAGCTGTGGATCTTGAAATGGCAGCTAATTCATCACAGGAAAGCATGTGGCTGAGAAAGGGAAGAGCTTCTTCTTTTGCATGTGTTTCAAGTAAACTGGAAGTTTTTCTGTCAGTCAACACAGTATTTCAACTGTGGGGCTGCCTCCATTCCTTGTCTCCATATCTCATGAGCCCAGAGGCAATATAGCCTTCCTTTATTCTTCAATCATTTTAAAATTATTGTTTTTGTACTTCTATTAGGAATATTTCTTTAGGAACTACAAACCTACCCCTGGGGCTGAGAGCAAAACTAGCTGCTACAGAAAACATGGCAGCCTGTTGCTGAGTTCCAACATAGAGCCTCATTAATCTTTGGTTTGCTTCCTTACTTAGTAGTTTTGTGAAGATAGCTTTATTGTTAGGAATGCACATAGTAGCTAGGTTCAGTACCAGAGAAAGGATGTTATTTGTAAGCAGGATTTTAAGATAGGCATGTTTCAGATCATCCTCATGTTAGCAGGAGCATCCTACTTTCGTGTAGGACCCTGGCAGAGACACATGCCCAGCTGGCATGTTCTCTCCCTCCTGGTTGGTCATTTGGGAGCTTCATAAGCTTTCTTCTGCCTGAACATCACAGCGACTAATGCCAAAAGGCATCAGCACACTTAGGGACCCGCAGAGTCTTCTCAGCATGCGCAACAGACCTCAGCAACTCAGCATTGTGGCTAATCTACTTTATTTACATATAAACACACACAGAGCACTGCAACATGGCTCCCTCTCTCTCTAGCATCAGACAGCAAAGAGAAAGAACAAAGGACAATAGTCCCACTTCACGGAACACAATAACACAAACATCCTGTCTCCGTCACATCCCACTTTGTGGAATGAAAGCATACACTGTCATGTGACAATCCCATGACTGCAGACACAGGGAATGAATCTCCAACACCTCAAGCCTGTGGTTGCTAGGAGACAGTTGCGCAGGAAGGACACTAGGTTATGTCCATATGACACTGTAAGTGGTACATACTGAGCAGGTTTATAATTAAATGTAATAAACAAATTCATTTGTTTCACAACTGTCATCATTGTTTCAGATGTCAAAAGGAGAAAACTGAACATTTCCCACAAAGTTTGTAACATTTCTGTTGATGGGTTTTGCTGAATGATTTTTCTGTTGAATCAAATAGTAGTATTTTATATGTTTCCCACCCACTTGGAAAAAAAATAAAAGTAGGAAGTATGAGTCACGAATCAGAATGTTGAGTGTAGAGAGCATATAGATGTTTTCATTTCAACCTAGAGAGGCTGGTATGTGCACAGAAGTTGGCTGCTGCTTCTATACAGTTCCCTCCTGGCACTGGATCTGTGCATCTGACACTTGGTTCTGTATTGGGGGTTCCAGTACTGGATCAGGTACTCCATGTGTGGTAATGAAAGGATGTTAGTGCTGTCTTTCTTTGGAGTGACACCAGGTACTTGGTGTTGTGTGTGTGTGTGTGTGTGTGTGTGTGACTTCCACTTATTTTCCCACATTAGCATCCATATGTGCAAAGTGTGACATATCTGGTCTAACCTTTTCTTGGCTTTGTTGTTTTAGATAACCGTGAAGGAGCCCCAGTCAATTGATGATCCTGCCGCGAATGTGTTTCTTACTGTAAGTCGGAGTGAAGGAGGCAAGGGGGAAGTTCGGCTCATTTGGATACTAGAGGAGGCAGCTAAATATGATCTCACTCCTCTCAATGGGACTCTTCTCTTTGCTGAGGTAAACCTATTGCTTTCTACTATTTCCCTTTTTTCTTTGATGGTTGTGTATCCTTCTACCAGTCTATCTGAGGGTCCTGGAAGTGAAGAAAACAATCTTCTATATGAAGTCCTGAACATGCCTAAATACCCCTGAATACTATCAGCCGTACTCATAGAGACAAATTGTTGTGTTGTTTGGCCCCAATGTGGTGCACTATTTGCACAGGTAACTTGACTCTGAAAGCAAGCAGGAAGATTTATTCAAGATCACCTGTGGTGAGATTGGTGTTGCTTTTACTGCTGCTAGAGAAGGGTCGACAACTTCTTTTCCAGATGAGTCATTGGCACATTCTTTCTGAGGAGTCTATTTTCTACATTCATAATTAGACACCTTGTGCTTCACCAAAGAGCCACACGAGAGGCTAAATCTGTCTTGACAGAATGTGTTTTTTAAAAATTAATTAGATATGGTAAATTTTGCTTAGAACTAAAGGTACATTCTCTTCTGTTGATATACCAAGTGACAGCTGTAAGTGGAACTATTGTCTGCTCCATTCTAATATAGATGGAATCCCAAAAAACCATTGTTTTGCAAGCAATTCAAGATGGTCTGTTGGAAGGTGATGAAAGTTACACAATTCAACTGGTCTCTACTGATGGCACAGAGATCTCACCAATAAATGGTAAGCATAAGGGGGAAAAGCCATTTCCACTGAAGTTCCAAAGACTATATGTGCTTGAATTCCAGGGGGGCCATGGGGCCTGCTTTCATGACTTTCCCCTTACCTGCTGTTTGTAAGAGGTTACAGAGTGGCATAATTTGGGTAGAATTAAGGAGTGGATTTGATTAGGTGGCTCTCCGCCCCCAACATTAAGATAGAAGTCTTTTACTGACCAAGTAATTCAATGTTTATGAGGCCATTAAAAAATGTGTTTTGGTCAAGCTGTGTTTTGAACTTGAAACTCAAAAATGTTGTCCTCAACATTCACATTAGCTGTTATACCTGAGTTCTCAAGGGAGAAATTGTGTTGTGTTTTAACATATTTTGTCCCTCCTAAAATAAAGACGGAAAGGCTGTGGCTCACTGGTAGAACATCTGCTTTGCATACAGAAGGTCCCAGGCTGAAAGCCTGAAATCTCCAGGTGGGGCTAAGAGAGACCCCAATCTAAAAGCCTGGAAAGTTGCTTCTAGTTATTGTAGACAATACAGAACTAGATGGACCAATGGTATGTCTCAGTATAAGGCGACTTCCTCTACTCCTGTGAAAATAAGGTTTAATTTGAACTGGTGTTCGGAGTAGAAATGTGGAACTGCGTTCTGAACACCTGCAATAAATTTCCTTCTGACCTCTCAGCACTCAGTGGAGTTCTTGCCTTGCAAACAAACTTATTAACTGCTGAGCACTAAAGCTCTTGCTTGTCTCAGCCAATTAACATGTAAAATAAATTAAACTGAAAAATAAACTAAGGGTAATTTATAGAACAAGTGGTGATAACAAGGATTGCCTTACAATTTAATTGCAGAGTCTAACATTAGTGTTCCACAGTGGAAAATTTACACCCCACCCCCCACACCCCCGGCAGTTTGACTGTGGCAATAGTGAGCACTAAATGAGAACTCAGCTGTAGGGTCTGTTCAGCAATGTCACTCAGCTGACCAAATGCCTCTGTCAGTGGAACTGAGAGGATAGCTATTTTTTGTTACTTCCCTTCTTCCATGCAGCCCCCTAAGCCACCCTAATTCTGCTCCAGAGGGTACCCTGAATCTCTGCAGATTTCCCCCCTGGGTGTGTGTGTGTGTGTGGCTGCATGCTGTGTGTGGCTTCCCTCCCTTTTCTACAGACAGAACAACAACACCATTGGATACAACCCAATGTCATGAGGGCCCTGCAAAAATGTGTTTTTTTATGTATAAGCCCCTCTGGTTTTCATCCAAAGAGAAAACAGAGTAAAGATTAATCAGTTATGTCAGCGATTTTTGTTTTTTAATTAGGAAACTTTTTTGTATTCACAGGTGTGGCAACCATCACTGTACTGGGAGACCTGGGAGCTTCTGGAATTGTTGGGATAGCTTCATCATCCACCCATATCCTAATTGGAGAGCCCATAGGAAAGTACAATGGGACTGCTTTCATTGGGTAGCTACATCTCTGAGATCTCTACATTCATTGTAAAACACTGTTGTAATCTATAAATTTGTGTCAACATGGATTTGCCAAGAAGTACTGGTAGATCCCACTGCTGTGTATATGGAGCTTTATTTTATTTTAGGTTTAAAAATTTTGATGAGCAGAATTTTAACAGGACAAAACAGTTACCGGTAATCTCATTTCACAGAGAAGACAAGGGGAGCCAAAAATAAAACAACCCCCCCAAAAAACTTTAATCTGTCAGTATAGCCCACCCAGAAGTATCAAACTTCAAGTCTAAAATATTTTGCACACTCCTAGTAGATGCCTTTGTACCCCGTTTGCTTGCATAAACAATAAAACAGGGCCAATCTGCCACAAAATAACTTTTTTAGCCAGATGCAGATTATTAGTTAATTTTTCCAACATATCAACTTGCGAAACTGTCTTATGCCAATTAGCTAATGTGTCACCCTTTAGGTACTTCCAATGTTGAGCAACAAGAAGAATGAGAAGCTTTATAGCAATCTGCAGCTTTATGGGTTTTTTTTTTAAATGCCCTAACCTTGTCAAAATGTCACAACCCTGTCCTCTCATTTGTAGAAATCCCAAGTAATACTAGTAGTTTCCATTCACATCATTAGATGACAGGATCTGTGGCTCTTAAAGTTAGGTCACGCATACACAACTATATCCAAATCCAAATAAAATATTTTGATTACTTTATGGAATATATTTCCAAAAAGAGCTAAACTATTTGCAGTGCCTGTCATACAGTTTGCTTCCATTGGCACCCCTGTTCCCATACCACAGTCCTGATCTGCCGTGTGCCCCCTCCCTAGCCAAGTATTTGTTAAAGAAAAATGAACTATGCGAAGGTAAACTGTGTAATAAATGCACGTTTACTTTGGCCCTGAGACTCCCACCATCTGGTGAAAGCTTTAATTAATTTTAATTATCCATGGGATGAGTCATCACTTAATGTTTTCAATTAGACTGGGAAATCTCAGAGCTCTTCCCAATACTTCTCTAGTTATCATAATATTTTGGTGGGTGACCAGCATGCCAGCATGTGAAGCACACACCACACACAAGATGTCAAGTGCTCCTAGACCAAACCCACTACTTATCTCAACATGCAAGGAGTAACAGTTTTGACCGCCACCACTTCCACAGCCTAGCTGCAAAAGCTTATAACAGGTGCTTCTTATCTGAGGCACCCTTTCTTTGCTTCCAGCTTTGTGCTTATGATTGTTAGAGAAGCTGGCATCCGGAAGCACTCTCAGAATACCCAGGAGTTCACATACCATGCAGCTGCAGGTCAGATTTTGGTACGTCATGCCACAGCGTGAATAAAAACGTTAAGATAGAAACAAAGTACCTATATATATTGTAAACCTCCCTGTGATCTTAAGATGAAGGGTGTTATAGAAATTAAATAAACAATAAACAACAATATATTTTGTGACAATTCACATGAGTTCAGAGATCTAAGAGAGGGCTGTTTCAGTACACACTTTCCCCATTAAAATAAAATAAAATTGCTGCAGCTTTATTTGAAGGCAAGGGAAAGATCTGATTAGGATTGACTGCAGTGTTTGTAATTGAAGGGAGAGCCAAAACTATGAAATCAAACTTGAAACCTGACCATGCTCCTGTCATTGCCTGCAGCCTAGTACGTGGGCCAGGGATTTTTGGAGAGGTCACCATCTCCTGGAATATAACACCACCTGATCAGAAGAAATTTGCTGAGGTATCAGGAACGTTGACCATGAAAGACAGGCAGTCTGCTGCCATTGTACTGATACAGGTATGAACTACATTTCCCCCCCCCCCCAGCTGAGCAATCCTATACTCTCATTATATGGAGTGGGAGGGGAAAATATGCTGCTGCTATGCCAGGGTAATGCCCTCTGTGTCCTCTATAGACTAAGCCAAAGAAGGGAGGGGGAAACACAACACTATGAAAAATTTCCAAATGACACAAAAAAGCAGTTATGTCTGCATCAGTCATGTAAACATCCAGTGTCCACCAGCGGGAACTGTGCCAATGATGTCCACATGGCACTCACAACCACAGAAGGAACTAATGAAGTATGTCAATTGGGGGAAAGGCCCTAGAACTCTTGCCTGCACCACAGCACACATAGTGACCCCATAGTGCCCCTTCACCCCATGAGTTCCAGTGGCACAGACAGCAGTAACCCCACTATTGGGATAAAAAAAAATTCCTTCCAGTAGCACCTTAGAGAGCAACTAAGTTTGTTATTGGTATGAGCTTTCGTGTGCATGCACACTCCTTCGGATACCACTATTGGGAGTCCCTGGTTTGAATCCAATTGTGCTGCTCACAGACACAACTTTGGAGCACAACATGCACAGGGGACTAACAACAATGACACCCACAACAAAAAATGTATCTATTTGGACTCTAGGAAGAGAAGTGACCGCAATGTGCTCAAGTCCTCACATGTTGTGCTCACTTTTTACGCCGTGCTCTTTTCCACAGTTCCTCTCACATTCTATTGAATTTGCCCTTCTGAGCTCTAAGTAGGCAGGACTGGAGGCCAGAGAGAGATAGATCCATACTGTGTGCCCTGTCATCTAGGTTATGGTATTCATTTGTGGGGTTTATATAATGTAGTGGTTGTGCTATGATTGGGTGCTGACTTGCATCATATCCTATACTATGTCATTCCGATGTGTGTATGATGGTGTTGGGTTTTTTGCAGGCAGATATTATCTTAGAGTTATTTCTCCCCTCATCAAACCCAATGGGAGGAAATTGCTTTTGTCAGGTCTTTGTGACTGGTCTGGAGGAGTGTAGGATACAGCACAAGTGGGATGCTCCTTTGTGCTTCCCCAGTTCCACCCACAACTCCAACCCATTTTAACTATTCCGCAGGTGCCTCTTTGGCACTGTGGCTGCACTGGCAGGCTCATCTGTCAGTGTATTCCAGATGTTGTTCCAGCATAGCTACCTTGACAGTGGCCTATCTTATGTTGTGCCACCGTCACAAGGCTTCTGCCATATTTGATAACCCCCTCACTGGTATGCATCAAGTATAGGCTTGTGACCTCAGTGTTCCATGTTGGTTAGATTTTGCATCTTGGTTCACATGTAAATGGGCTTTCCATCAAGGTGAACATTGCAAAATTCTTCCAGGTTTGTCTTCTTGCATTTCTTTAGGCTCTAGATGATGATATTCCAGAGGAAAAACACCACTATCAGTTTCATCTAAGTGATATCAGTGATGGAGGAATCATAAATGAGTCTGCCAGCACAGCAAACATCACCATGGCTGCTAGTGACTTCCCCTATGGGAAGTTTGCATTCTCCCAGGAACTGCTGCAGACGTCTGAAGAAGAAAAATGGGCAAGTGGGAAGTTCAGTTATTGTATTTATTTATTTATTTATTTAACAAAACCTATATACCACTTGGTTTGTAACAAAACCTCTAAGCAGCTTGCAAGAAGTAGTAAAATTATTTCAACAGTTGAAAACAAAAGTAAAAATATTTTTAGAAACAGTTAAATTCAGCAAAAAAACTAAAACAAGATTCAAGCACGTCTGGGTAGGCTTCCTTAAACAAAAATGTTTTAAGCACAACGCAGAGTACTAACCACTATACGATCACGGTCATAGTGTGCCTCCACCCTAAAATAATGGTTTCTTACAAGTGTGTAATGAGTATTGTGCAGCACCTGCAACAGTTATAACGTGCAGCTGTAATCAACGTTACAATGCAACATGATGTAGCGTCATTGGAGCCTTAAGGAATGCTTGTCCTCAACAGGCTAATATCACAGTTGTCCGTTCACATGGATATTACGGGCAAATTCGCCTCTGGTATCAGGCGATGAATGGAACTGCAGTTGAAGGCATGGATTTTACTCTCATGTTCAGAGAGCTTACTTTTGAACCCAAGGAGACCATGAAAACTATTTATGCAGAAATCCATGATGATGACCTCCCTGAAGGTCCTGAGGAGTTTTCAATAGAAATGACGAAAGTTGAACTACTGGGAAGGTAAAAATAAATTTCATTGCATGGGAGAAGATTAACCATGGCAACAGAATTTGCTATATATGGTACATATATATAACAAATTTAGTAACTCTGGATATCTTACCTGATGTTATGTTTTGGATTCAACAGTAGATTGCAAGATAGAGATTAACGACTGGGCATTCTCATTCTAATTCTTATTCTTATTCTTATTCTTAGAGCCAGTGTGGTGTAGTGGTTAAGAGCAGTAGACTCGTAATCTGGTGAACTGGGTTCGCGTCTCCGCTCCTCCACATGCAGCTGCTGGGTGACCTTGGGCTAGTCACACTTCTTTGAAGTCTCTCAGCCCCACTCAGTCTCACAAAGTGTTTGTTGTGGGGGAGGAAGGGAAAGGAGAATGTTAGCAGCTTTGAGACTCCTTCGGATAGTGATAAAGCGGGATATCAAATCCAAACTCCTCCTCCTCCTCCTCCTCCTCTTCTTCTTCTTCTTCTTCTTCTTCTTCTTCTTCTTCTTCTTCTTCTTGTTATTATTATACTACAATTTGCAGTTGCCCAACCAGGACCAAATCCAGGCTCATTCTCTTGGCATGAAACTATGGTTAGCAGTGCAGCTATGTCTGAACTAAGCCAGTTTGCCGCAGGACAAAAAACTGGGACACCCAGGAATCTGAGCTTATTGCCTAATTTCTTTTTATTTCCCTTCACATACTTTTGCAAGTGGATTTGATTTTACGATAAAAGAAAATGGACTGCAAGTTGACCAACCCCCTGAGATAGGAAATGCCTCAGTAATGAAAATCATTATATCGAAAAGTGACAATGCAGAGGGCATAATTGAATTTGAACCGCTCTATACAAGTCTGCAAGGTAGGTTAAGGATATAGCATCATACTGCATTTTAAAGAGCAACTGAATGACTTTATCGTTGTTAATGATGGTCTCTGAGCTTGGTGTGGAAACAGATGGTTGAGCACTTGCTGGACACCTGCAGGTCTGGGTCTAGTCAGTGCCTGGGTGAGAGTCCTTTTCAGAATCCCATGCTCATGATATGCATGTCAGGGAGAAGCAGAATATTAATATAATAAAAATATAATAAAACAGTACTATCCATTCAAAATCTTGTACCTGTTTTAGGTTTTGATTTCCTTATTTATTTTCTTTGGTGGCATCAATAGCTGCAGAAGATTGCAAAGGTGCACTTAAACATCTCCCCCAAACAGAGTTTAAAGTTATTTTTTGCGTCATAAAACAAAAACATAACTGCTGTGACAGGTACTCTTACAGATGTCCAGTTGATACTATCACCCCCAAAGCAGAAAGTTTTGCTGCTGTTCCTCACAAGATGCCCTTGGCTCTTTGGGTGGTGGGAGTTCAGCCCAGTCCAGCAGCTGAGAACGACAGTAAGTAGCGACAACAGCACCTCACTGTGTGCTGCACCGGAAAATGCAAGGCTTTTCCATGAATCTCTATGGGTTAAATAACTTGTGAGAAACGTAACAAGAAATGTAACAACAGGGACCTTCTGAATGATTCTCTTCCTCTGTGGTTAAAACAAGTAGAAATAATCAGTTTTCAAGGATATGCAACAAATGTCTTTGTGAAATAATCACTTTGCAATTCTAATTTTTGTCCTACCAATGGTGGCATTTTGGGGCAGTTTCCTAATATTGCCTGAGTACCCCCCCCCCCAAAAAAAATGTGAACTCAAGTAAAAAAAATAAATCATATGGCCATATACAAGCGTGCAATTTAGAAAATGTCACTCATTCATTTTAATTTTTTTTTTTTTTTGTAGTGGAAGAAGATGTTGGGTTGATAATGATTCCAGTAGTACGAAGACGTGGGAATTACGGCTTTGTGACTGCAGATTTCATATCTAGAAGTATTTCAGCTCTTCCTGACGGTGTTGACTACAGTATTAGAAATAATTCGGTCATTTTTCATCATGGCCAAAACCAGAGTTTCATCAGTGTCTTAATCATAGATGACGATGAAAGGTAATGATGTTGAAGACTTCTTTGCATATAATAGGGAAATAGATAAGAAGGTCTAAAAATATATGAGAATATCTTTTGAATCATAGAATTGTAGAATTAGAAGGGACCCCAAGAGTCATGTGATCCAACCCCTTACAATTCAGGAATTTCAACTAAAGCATCAAAGACAGACGACCATCCAACCTCTGCTTAAAAACTTCCTTTAAAAAAGTTGCTGATAAACTTTTTGTTGTTGTTGCTGTAAACAAAATTTTCAGCTGTGAAGCAAACATTGATCAAGAGTAAAAAAGAGTAAAATCAGTCTCTCTTCTGGTTTCCTGTAAATTTCTCTTATGAAGAAATTAAAAATAGAGTTTCTATGTGTCTGTTAAATAAGCTGCAATTACATATATAAATGCAGATCATGCACTGGCAGTTATTTCCCCTTTCTTATGTCTACAGTGTAAACCACCCATAATTAATATTGAATATATGCAAATGTTCTGGTGAATTGCCGGGCATTCAGATTTTAATGATTCCTATATGTAGAGGTCATGTTTGGTAGCAAAATGTGATCTTTTCTGTTGTTTCTGGAATAGAGAATATGCTGAGCAGTTTGAAATCCAGCTAATAAGTGCTAGTGGGGGAGCAGTCCTTGGGCTCCACCTAGTGACCCAGATAACTATTGCTAAGAGCGACTCTCCGCATGGGACTGTCCGGTTCCTCAACCAAAGCCGAATAATTATCCCCAATCCTGATATGTCATTGACGCTGTCCTTGGTCCTGGAAAGAACTGGAGGCTTGGTGGGAGAATCTCAGGTATGCCTCCCTGCCTTAAATTAGAGTTTGGTGAATTCCTTTTGTAAGGATGCATTTTCTTATGAAACGAATGAGATGAAATTTTACACTCCCTCATCTTTCTATAAGATTGTGTCGTATAAGATTGTAAACCAGATTATACAGGAGTTGTTTCTGGTCTATGCATCTACTGAATGTGATAAGATTATTTTAACCTGCATTTAGGCTAGGTGGTAATTTGGCTATCCATTCCCCACCCCTCTTACTGTGGTTGTTCTTTTTTGTGTGCTTTCCAATTTTGCAGATTAGTGTATTGTTTGCTATCTGTTATATATTTTTTAAAAATAACTGATTCATCATTAACTGCTTTGAGGGTTTTCATGGACAGAAAGGTGGGATATAAAAAACACATGAGTAAAATGGGACTCACTGCTTATGGGCTAAGGGTTGTTAGATCAGTTAAGCCACCTGAGGTTAGAAGGACTGTGCTTCTCTTGCCGATACTCACATGGGAAATAGAGTAACTCTCCAGCCATCCTCCAGTTAATGTCTTTCGTAAAAGGTACTAGCTACCATAATTGTTCTATTGCAACTTGCTTATAATACTAACAAATGCTACCTTTGGAATTTATATATTTCATAGATTAACTGGGATATTTTGGGACCTAACTCAGAGGCAGTTTTACCTGCTCTGAACAGTGACATTGGTGACCCGGTGAACGGATCCTTTTATTTTGAAGAAGCAGAAGGTGGTCTGAGAAGCATCACCTTGGAAATTTATCCTCATGAAGAAGTTGAAGTTCAGGAGACCTACATTGTTCGACTGAGCATTGCAAAGGGTGAAACAGAACTGGATCCAAAGGCTGCCAGCATTACACTAATAGTAAATCTTTTTTTTTTTTTTGGACTCTTTCTGTAGTAAAGCAGGTTGGGTTGCTCAGTGTTTTTCCTGCCCAGGAAGTGTTGAAAGCTTTGCAACATGTGGAAGGCTCAGCCATTCCTCCTCCCTGCATTTAAAGAAAGTGTGAGAAAGCTGCAGGGATACTTGACTAGCCCCACTCCCACTACTGGCACACATAAGAGCCATGCCCATCTGTGCTTTGACCAATATGTGAAGCTATTCTATGCACATACTGATGAAAAAGGCTCCTCCTTAGGAAGGCAAATCTTGGCCGAAATAAGAGTTCCTCTTGTGTTGAGGCGTTCTGGGAACATGCATGCATAAAGCCTCTTCTCATGCTTGCTGAATGCATTGGCAGTGGTGACATGGTGTTGCCAATGTGCATATTGACCATGGGAGTGGGGCTAATCTCATGGCCCCACAGTCTCCCCACCAATACCTCCTTTCAACACATGGAGGCATTTGCAGTTGAGTGAAAATAAGTAGGCATCTTGCCCTACCAAGCTGTTGAGAAGCAGGCACTGATACAGTCAGCTGTCCGGTTTTCCTGGCCATTGTTCTTCTCAGCTAACATTTCTTCTACTGTTTCTCCTTCCTGAACATGAGTGGATCAATAATTTTCTAAATTTCAGATATATTAAACTTTTCTTCCCCCGTAGAACCGAGTCATTCTAACCTTCCCAACATTTAATTTTCTCTTTTTTAAACATTTATGTTTATCAGCATCCAAAATTATTATTGACCATCATCGAGTGTGAAGTCAATACACTTGATTTCATTTGCAGAATATGCACACAAAATCCTATTATCATAGTTCAGGTCCTTTTGCAATTCATATGCTGCTCTCATTGTAACCTTAACAAAACAATTAGCTGCCATGCTTCGGTTTGTTTATTTGTTCAAAAACAAGCTCAAAGTCATGGCATACAAGATTAGTTGCATTGTTGTTTGGATCTTATGCCATTTTTTAAAAGGGGGAAAGTAAACATGGAATTAATATCTCATGAATTGTTGCTTAAACTGTTTAATTTTTATTTGTCCCATAAGCAAGGAAAATCAATTATATGCTGTTGTAAACATTTTTAGATTCTGAAGTTTGGTGATCCCAATGGAATTGTGCAGTTTGCCCCTGAATCATTATCCCCAAAGTACTACGAGGAGCCATCAGCATCCGAAGGGCCGCTACGTATCGTGCTTTTCATAATGCGAATTCAAGGCACCATGGGGAACATTACGGTACTTTCAACCTTGGGTACTTATTTGGTAGTTTCGACTTTTGGTACAAATTGCAACAGTGTAATCTGAAGTCTTTAGCAGCACATTCAATCTCACCCCTTGATGTTGAAGGTGAAATTAGATCTTATGGAGACATTGTTCAATGTATACTTGATTCATAAAGTTCTTAACTAAAGTTTCTGAATGTTTTAGGTTTTTAAATTTACAGTATGGCCACATCTTACACAAGGGTTCCATGTATCTGCAAAAATACATATACTCAAACTCTTGGAACTGTCCCCACATGAGAATCCTGGTGCTTCTGGAGACAATGCGTGGAGAGGACCTTGCTTCCCGAGCAAAGCAGAGATCTTAAAAGCTCATTTGGCACTAGGTTTTCCCAGCACTTTTAAGCTCACTGCCTTGCTTGGGGAACAAAGCTGCCTCCACATGCCAGTTTTGGAGCCCCCAAGATGCTCTTGCAAGATCTCACAGGGCTGTCTGAGTTCCCGCAAGATCTCACGGGATCATCCCAGATTTGGCATGCAGACTGGAGCTTACTTCCCAAGCAAGGCAGAGACCTTAAAAAACTCTTTTTGCAGCAGGAAAACCCTGCGTGAAAGGACTTTTTAAGAGCACCCCCTTGCTTGCATTTAACTTATGTGGCCTTCAGCCACATATGGTTGAAATTGTGCAAGTTAAATGTGCATAATAGGCAATCATACCGTATTTCTTTGTTGGAATGATTTGGAAGACTGTGTCAAGCATGAACAATAAACCAGTTTAAATGTTTCTTAGAGAAATGTGCTTATTACTTTTAGAGGGACATATTTAGGGGGACTGTTATTATGATTATTTTGCTACTATGCTGTGCATTGTGGTTTATTATTATGGTATGAAAATTATGTTCTTAATGTCTTACACTACCCTGGAATTGTTGATTCAAGGGTATATACAAATCAAATAAATAATAATAATAATTTAATATTAAAACTAATTGTCTAATATGTAAAAAGATACGAAGGTCTCGCCACTTTTTGAACTTACTGATCAAAGATTTTTATTTCAGGTTCACTGGGAACTAAGTAGTGATTCAGATACTACAGATGATTTCCTTTTCACCAGCGGCTCTGCTCTAATTCCTGATGAGCAAAGGACATCAGAGATTGTTATATTCTTATTGCCTGATGATGTCCCTGAAATAGATGAGCATTATGTGGTACAGCTTACTTCAGTGGAAGGAGGAGCTGATGTGGATCAGGAGAAAAGCACTTCTGGATTCACTGTTTTGGCAAATGATGATCCCCATGGAGTATTTGCCTTGTATTCTGAAAAGCAGTCAGTGCTGGTGAAGAATGATCTGAGCCGGCACATCCAGATTAATGTAACTCGTCATGAGGGGACTTTTGGAGATGTGATTGTGGAGTATCATGTTTCATCTCCCAGTGAAGAAAATTTAGTCACGCCAGCCAATGCAGTGGGACATCTGCTAGTTAAAGCAGGTTCCAGTTTTGGAGTGAAGACCGTGCCAATACATACCCAGGTCTGTAATTTCTCTTTACCTTGTGAGGTCTTTGGAACAGAGTTGAGTAAGCAACATAGCAATACTTTGTGACCATTGTTAATAATAATAATAATAATAATAATAATAATAATAATAATAATTTATACCCCACCCACTCTGGGCAGCTTCCAACCGAATATTAAAAACAACACAGCATCAAACATTAAAAAATTCCCTTCAGTTGTCTTTTAAAAGTAAAATAGTTGCTTATTGCTTATTGGCTGCAACCCAAAGCTTTCTAGAAAAATAAGAGTCCCATTTTGGGAGGCACCTCAGAGGTCATCTAGTCCAAACCCCTGCCTAGGCAGGAAATCTGCTGTTGTAGCATCCCTGGTCAGTAGCCGTCTGGCCTCTGCTAAAAAACAAAAACAAAAACCCCCCCTCTAACTAAGGAATCCACCATCTTCTGATGCTGTCTGTTCCATTACTGGATAGTAATGGATGGTAAAACCTAGTAATAAATTTTACCATCACAAAGTTCTTCCTGATGTTAAGTCTTAACCCACTTTAATATGCACTTGTTGTTTGGTTCCTGCCTGCTGGAGCAACAAATTTGTTCCACCATTGATGTGTCAGCCCTTCAAAAATCTGAAAATGGCTATTACATCACCTCTTAATAATCTCTTCTCCTTGCTAAATGCACACAACTCCTTCAATCTTTCCTCCTCTGGGACACATTCCAGTCTGTCAATATCCTTTAAGAGATTGTGGCTGGGACCTTTCAAAGGAAGGGAGGTTTGACATGTGCAGTAGGGAGGGATTGACTGTGTATTTCCTCTTATCATATGAAAACATTGTTTAGTGAAGTTTTTAATATTTAATGCTGTATTGTTTTTAACACTCGATTGGGAGCTGCCCAGAGTGGCTGGGGAAACTCAGCCAGATGGGCGGGGTACAAATAATAAGTTGTTGTTGTTGTTGTTGTCTCCCAAGAAAGCCCTTTCAATAGCCGTCCCTGAATTGTAGTCATTGAAATATGTTTTTTCTGTACTTAGTACTGATGGACAAAGAAAACTTGCAATTCAAAATCTTTTCTTAGTGACAGCCTGTTTCCCATGGTAGAGTCTTTCATGTTCCAGAATATTGCTTGGGTACAGTTTCTGTCCATGAGGAAACATCTGCCTTGGGGCCTGATTATGCTTTCAGCTTTTTCACAAACTATATTGGGTGAGGGTTTGCATGGCTGAACACCATGTTACTACTACAACAACAACCCTCCTTGCACACTGTAAATGATTAATTATAATTGTATTCTACTTATAGTCAATAAAGAATAAATACTGAAGATGAACTTAAACAGTTGTGGCTTGAATATCCCACCATCTGCCATTATTCATAATTTAACATCATATTCTATTATTCTTTTGTGAAAGATTTTGGAAAACAACATGTTTAAAACAGTTCTCAGTATGAGGATTTCTTGTTTGAATGTCTCACACGTAGTTCTTATTTCCTAGTTGATGACAAAACAGATAAGTGATTGTCTCCTTCCAGGTGTTTCTCTTCCTGGGCTTGAATTTTACTCTGAAATTGAACAGCGTAACCCTGTTTAATATTAGTGCCAATATTGTGCCTAAAATATTAAATACAACGATGTCAGTCTCTGTCCCAATTCCCAAAGAAGCTGCCAATTCTCAGGTAAGTACAGCCATGTAACATTGTACCACCAGAGGGCAGATCAAAATTAATGCAGACACAATGTTGTTAGAATTAACTGGCTGCCATATGTTGAAGCATTTGAACAAATTATTTGTAAATGTATCAGTGTAAAAACTGGTGCGGTTTTTAGGTTCAATATGTGCTTGCATTTACTTGCCATCCATTTAGGAAGCAGCATGTGCAAAGAGCAGAATGTAGATTTTTATGGATCAAATACTAATACCTTTGGTTTTGATAAACATGAATAGTTTTTGTTATATGGTTCCAAATTCTATCAACTGCTTCAGGAGATTTTCATTTAGATATCATTAGACTTCAGAGGAGAGAAGAAGTGGCTCACTGTATCTTGTTGCCATTTGTATGTGCAAAAAATACATTGTGCTGGTAGTGTGAGAATAACAACATATTTCTCCATTTGGGTAGGTTGCCTTTGAGTCTGCTATATTACGACTTACAAATATTACAGCAGGGACAACCCAAGCAATGATAACTCGGGAAGGAGTGTATGGCTCCATCACAGTAATGTGGAGTTCTGGATATCCACCTGGCTTGATTCCAGAGTTCCTTCAACCAGGCAATATTACACCAGCTTCTGGTGAGTGCTTCCATTTTGCCCCTTACAAGAAGAACCTGAGATCTTCTACATGCAAATCATATGCTCTACTGTTGGCACCATCTTTTGCTTCATAGAATCTTTAAACCACAAAGCTTAGGCTATTAATGATTATGCCCCTTCCAGGCCAGAAGTATGTTAATCGCATCATGACCCTGACTGTTGCAGTTTTATTGCATTGGAAGAAGAAAGTTCTTGAAAACACTGGGTTAAAGATGGTGTTTTCCTGTTCTATTCCTGGCCCAGACGTCTGGGAAAAAAACCATATATAACTTTTATTATCTTTAATCATATAGAATTGTAAAGACTGCTCATTTCCTGCCTGCAGTATCTGATGAGAGAATAAAATTCTTGACAGAGAATGCTGTGTCTTGCCAGGGATATTCAAAATTCAAGTTTTGTGTTATGCTTTTATTCATTAAGGTTTTATTCAGATTTGCATATGTTCATTTTATTTTAATATTTGTTAAAAGAAGAGCAACCAAGTCTTTGTAAAGAGGCATACCACCACCTACCAGCAAAATACAGCTTTGTAAGTTAACTTACACCCAAATAAGCACAACATAAATTAAATTCTATTGATATTACCAAACCTTGGTTTTGTGATTGACTGATGAATAGAGACAAATCTGAAACTACGATCTAATGTGTAACGGTTGTTTCTGTTTAAAAATTCAATTGTTCTTTTAGCAACTTCCTTCCTTCCTTTCTTTTTCCAGGCATTGTTATTGTTCCTCATGGTGAACCAAACAGGACAATTTCTTTCCATGTTATACCAAATCTAAGTATCCCTGAAGCATTTGCTATACACTTATCAGCTGTGCATAGCAATGTATCTGGTGGAGCTCATCTGAGGTAAGAAAGGCTATTGGTCAGTTGCTATTCATGAGCTGGACATTGGCAGTAAAAACTTTGGTCTCATTTCATTATTCAATTACTCTTATATCCCCCACTCATCCAGGGAATCTTGAGCTGCTCACATAGTAGTCTTCCCTTCGGGAAGCTTACAGAGCCAAACCTTCTAGCTTTGCAAAAACCATTATAACTTGCCTTCCAACTATTCATTACACAGAGATGTATACATGTGCAAAAATAGATATGAGAAAGAACACACACTGAGAAAATCTCTTTATGAACTAATGTTTCCAGTACATTTAAGCTAAATCCAATACACACACTCTTTTTTGTGGAAGAATTACATCCAAGTTCTTAGTTGGTTCCTGCTGTTAAAAATGTTGATGCTCTAACCTAAGGCTGGAGAATTTTTTTTTTTCAGAGAACCAGAATTGGTAAGATGAGCTGCTTTTGCTTGTAGTTGCACTTACTTGTCTAGGTCTTCGCAAATACAATTTTCATTTTGTTTTTGTTCCAGATCAGGGTTCACCGTTGCTGAAATTGAACCAATGGGAATCTTCCAGTTTGCACCTAACTCAACGAATATTTTAGTAAGGGAAGAAGCACAAATGGTCAAATTGTATGTACAAAGACTTTTTGGTTACCGAAGCAACCTCACAAAACTGTTCTATCAGACCATTGCAGGAAGTGCCAAACCACTAGAAGACTTTCAACCTGTTCATAATGGAGAGCTTGTTTTTGGACTCCTTCAGACTGAGGTTGTGTTTGAAATCTTGATAATTGATGACAGCGTTTCAGAAGGAGATGAAATGTTTTTTGTGAACTTAACATCTGTGGAAGTTATAGCTACACACCCGTTTGACCCAACATGGAATCCACGTTTGAACCTAGAGTTTAGTGTTGCATCAGTTACCTTACTGGCAAGTGATATCATTATCCATAATGGAATTTTAAGTCTTGGACCAGCTATTATTTACACTGAAGAAGACACCAACAGCAGCACACCCAATGCAGTTCTGATTCATATTAGGAGGACTCTGGGTTTTGTGGGAAATGTTTCTGTTACTGTTAAAACATTTGGTGGAATAAGTGCTCAGAGTGGGACAGATACATTCCCTTTTGAGATTGCATCTGGGATTTCTAATCTAACCTGGGCAATTGAAGGAGTCGATTTTGAGGAGCTGACTCTGTCTGTTACATTGCTGGAAGGGGAACGAGAAAGTCAGGTGTCTGTCAGCATTCTTGATGATGATGAGCCTGAAGGACAGGAGATGTTTTATGTTGTGCTCTCTGACCCTCAAGGTGGAGCTCAGATTACAGAAGCTGTGGATGAACATGGTTTTCAAGGTTTTGCCACAATTATTATCAAAGGTAGGAGCTTTTTAGTGGAATCAATAAATAAATTAAACACTGTTAAGGTGGTTATTACCTTATGCTTATCTAGATTTTAAGAAGTTTTGCTGAATGTTGGTTTTATTCAAAGTGCTTAGAGGAAAAACTGTAGTATTTAAAAAAATAATAATTAGGTGCATACTGATGAGATATACAATAAGGATAAGCAGCCCTTCTGTGCTGGGACCAAAATTACAAGGCAAATCAGGGCCATTGTACTAATCCCAAATTTCAAAGGTGATATCAACAAAGCAGCCTGTGTTAGATCAGGGCTCTCAAAACCTTGTGTTGCTCTGGCACTCAGTTTTTTCTGTACTCTCTATTTTTCTCTACGCTATATCTCTGTGTTTTTCTATATTTTAATGTCACTCTAGGCCCATGAACCTTACAATAAGTGAGGCTGTCCAAAATGCCTGTAGAACACTGAAGAACTGTGGATGATTTTATTTTTTAATGTCCAAAGTTTCAGTTAACTTTTTTTTTAAAAAAAGTTCTGCACTTCGATGATAGTATTGTGTACAGCCAAATGGCAAATGACAAATACCTTTTCACAAGCATAGTCAGTGGGATCACAGTATCAAAAATATCTGATTCTAATGTAGCTTAAACCCCAAAGTGTGTGACTGTGTGTACACACCACATTAGCTGCCCAGTGTGAATGGGGCAACCCTGTGAGATGGGCAGGGTATAAGTGTTGTTGTTGTTGTTGTTGTTGTTGTTGTTAATTCCTGTGGCAGGATTTCCTTTAAAACAGGAATATTTCAATTTCTCAATTCATGTTATAATACTTCTAATTCAGATTCACAGAGATATTTCAGGTTCTGCATGAATTCTTGAATAATGGAACATTGATTGGCAAGTATCATGTGCTTCTCAATAATTCTGGATGACCCATTTCTTACCCAGGAAATGATCTTCAGAATGGAATTCTGGGATTCAGTGAAGAGGCGCAGAGCGGCCTTGTGCTTGATGAAGATTCCGAAAAGAGGGAGGTGCAACTCATTGTTACCCGGCAACCAAACAGGTGCAGGCCGCAGCTGGTAAAAAGGGCTGTCTCCACATGCTGTAATGTGTGTTGTTTTGAAATCAAGGAAGCTGCCCTGAGCAGAAGAGGTTCTCATGGAACTTTTATCATAAATCTTTGGCTTTCAGATGCTCTAATAGTTTACTGCAATTTGGCAAACTTGCCTCATAAATTTAGAATATGATTTAAGTCAGTCAGTCGGTCTACCAGAACTGAACAGAAATGAGAGAATTAAACACTCTACCAACCTAACTCATATACATAATAGCTGAGATGTGAAATTAATTTCCTTGCTTTTTGCACACAATTGTGATTTATGGCTTACTTCACTAAGTAAGGTGCAATGGTCAGCTGATTAGGGTTGGAGGTTGTGGGTTCTGGCTTTGCTTCATCTCAGGCTCAAAAGTAGCCTTGCTGCCATCCATTTTAAAGTGGGAATCAAATCAATTGTGCTGGTGGTATTATTGCTATCATTCATTCATTCATTCATTCATTACCCACTCTTCACCCTAAAGTCCCAGGATGAGTTACAGCATCAAGTTCAAAAGCAGCTAGATTTTATGCTATACTCCATCCTGGGATCTTAAGGAAGAAGGGCAGGCAACATATACAAATTAAATCCAATTGGCTCCTGTAAGATGTATCAGAGCAGCTTTAGGAAGTAATGCCATGAAAAGAATGTCCTTCACTTTCTTTGAAACAATTTGCTGTGCAGTGTTACATTTGGAATGCAGGAGAAAATGCGGGTGGGTGGGCTGGATTTGGTTTTCCTAATGTCTGCCTCTGTCGTTGCGTTTATTTTGGTTTGCTTTGTTGATAGGGCTTTCGAAGATGTGAAAATCTCCTGGCGCGTGACCTTTAACAGAACATCTGTTGTCCTGCAGAAGGATGGCATGAATCTGGCAAATGAACTGGTGGCTGTCCTAGGGGTCGCCACTTGCAATGCTGGTCAAACAAAATGCACATTTTTTATTGAGATAAAGCCTGATAATGTGAGTACTGGTTATTTCAGATTAGCTGCTTAGAAAGACAGCATGTCACTACCCCCCTCGGGGCATAAAAAGAAATAGGGTATAGCAAGGGGAGGTGCAGGGGAGCAGGTGCTTCCTTGCTGCACCATCAGACTATCACTGAGCTACTGGCCCTGAAACACCATCAGATCACACTTAGAAAATGGTCCTATATACTGGGTCTTCTTTGTCATGCTTTTTGTGCAGTGACATCCATGAAATTCCACACGTGTACAGAAGTAACTTTGGAAAATTCTAGCCCTTTAGCCACTGGACTGTTGCTCACCTCAAAGGGAAGCTCTTGGCTAGCTACCCTGCATAGCCTGTAGAATGAGATGAATACCTTTCTGGTCAGTTTTGTTCCACCATTCTTATAGCAGCTTCCAGGATTGCTATCTAATCTTGTAAAGTTACCTCACTTTTTGAAATTGGTACCCATACTGTGGCCAAACAGAAATGTTTATGGGAAATCTGCAAGCAAGATTCAAGTTCACCTCTTGTCATCCCCAGCAACTGGTATTCAGAAGTATTATTGCCTCCAACCATGGAGGCAGAACACAGCCATCATGGGTAGTAGCCATTGAAAGCCTTATCTTTCATTCTCTATTGAAGTCTTAGAACTTAACGCTCAAAGACATCCAAGCTACGCTCCAAAAAGTAAGATCTTTGCAAGTCCTTCTTCCTTGATTTCTCTCTGAGTACTGCTGCCTTACTGCTCACAGTCTGCCTATTTGTGCTGGGAGTAATAAAGGCTACTTATTTAGCTCATGATTTAAAGTGGAATTGTGGACTTGAAACATTTTTTGCTGAAAAATCAGAGATCATTTGACTGCAATTTGGGGGAGAGATAAAGATTGCATATCAAATGTGTCCTCCAAAGCCGTGCTTTCATAGATTTCTAGGGAGCTGAAATGCTTTCAAATATCAATATGTAGTAGAGAATATTTGTCATCAGAATTTTTTTTTTACATGCACTTTCATGTACAAGTGCCTTAAAATCCATTTCATATTGAAAATTGCAACATTTGGGGGATGTTTCATGCCATTTTCTTTTAAGTGCATATTTAAACCTTGGAGAGAATCATACTTTGAAGCCAAGGATGAAAGGACATAAAAGTAGTGCTTGTTACGATTGTTTCAAAGGAGGGGCTCGTTTACTTTCCCAGGCTTGGGATGCTAACTGCAATGACTCTCATGCCAATGTGTGATATGAATGGCTTAGATGAGAGAGGCACAGGAGATCCTGGAAACAGTGGCCTCAGATTCCAAAGAGCTGCTGTATAAAAGATGACAGACATATTCACGCAAACTGTTTTCAGGACCAGCCTGTCTCAGAAATCTTTGCGGAGCTGATCCCTTGATTTGAAATGCATGATATACAAATGTATTCTCTAATAGAGCAAGACACAGTTCAAAAGCACATTTAATGATGTTCCTTTTGGCATCAGTATTTACAGAGTTCTGAGTATCCTTTTGATTTTCAGGAACCTGAATTTGAAACCTATTTTTTCGTGGAGCTCTACGAAGTGGGTGCAGGAGCAGAACTGAACAACAGTGCCAGATTTGCCTACATAATAGTCCCAGAAAGTGACTCTCCTCGGGGTCTGATCTACTTTGCTGTGGGGTCCCGTCTGGCTGTGGCCCATAAGAAGACCACTTTAATTAGTCTTCAGGTGATTAGAGATTCTAGCACAGCACTTCCCATCTCAGTTGGCTACAGTACTCAGGTAGGACTAATGCATGAATGCATATACTATCTTCATTTCTTCTCTAATGCAAAGAAAAAAGTTAGCAGGTGTTTGGTTTTTTCAAGAGTTCTGCAATACAAATTACAGCAATAGCATGCTGCAGCATGGATTTCTTCAGGGCTATTTTCCTAGAAAAAGAGGTGCCAGAACTCACCATGAACACAACCCTCGTTCTCTTATAAATGGCAATGGCGTCCACCTGAGAGGTGCCGGAACTGAGTTCCACTAGTTCCAACTGGAAAAAGCCCTGGGTTTCTTCCTCTTATTATTGGATGGTGAGATAGCGACTATTGCACATCATCCAGGACCTTCGTTGCTAAGCTGGGGCTTGAGCTGAGGTCTCCCTAGTCTAAATCCCATACTTCATCAGCTATGCTATGCTGACTCTTGCAAGAGTAAATTGTGACCTGTGTCTCACTGAGCTAAGTTGTAGCAACTCTCTTGATTTTGAATGGGAGCATTTTGGCTACCATCAGGTTTACCATTCAGAGAATGAGTTTGATACCAACCTATAGAATGGTGGTCTGATTCAGTGCAACATAGTTTCAAATGTTCTGCTTTGTTTATTAAGTGTCCTTGAGTTACTTTTGCACACTTGCTTTGTCGCTGTGTGTGTTTTCTGGAGATACTATATTACTGTATACAACTGTGTGCATGCTAGGAGAAACGGCATTTTCACAATGTTATGACACTAATGCATAAGAATCAAGCTATGAAAATTACAGGTAGATGATCATTTGCCTCATTTAGATCACACTCTGCAACCTCCATGGTCTTAACAAGCATGCATGGCAAATTGCCAAAGCATGAAGGAGATTAGGGAAAGGAAGTCAAGTAGGAGGCAGGAAGAACAAGGAATTTGCCTTGAGATCCTTATCCCGTTCTCAGCGTTTGCATATTTCCTTTTCTTGCAAATAGTTTTAGGTGGTTATTATTATTATTATTATTATTATTATTATTAAAAAAAATCACTCCCTACTTCCTTCATTCTTGCTGGTCTCACTGAGCCATCTGGAAGGGGCAAATAAACAGTTGTTTCTGCCAGTAACTGACAGAGGCAACGACTGTTCTCTAACATGTCAGTTCTCGTAAGTAACTGCACTGGTTTACTTAAGGAAGAATAGGCAGTTCTGTTTGGAACTGGTTTAAACTGACTTTTATCCAGCATGGCTGAACTATTACAATTTTTAGTTGACCGGGAAATGTACTTTGTTAATCGTCATTAAGAGCAGTGGCAACAGTTGCCCCCATACGCTGGTGGAGTATTGATGCTTCATTTCTGTGCCAAGCTCATCAATCAAATCTTGCTTGTGTTCTGGTCCTTTCTTCTCCTGATGCAGACCACACAGTTCAGAAAGATGTATTTTACAACATAGCGGAACATGATACATCATTGACTAGCCAGCCTCAAACCTAGCACTTTGTTATAAATACTTTGCCAAACACATTTTCCAGCTTCGTCCTGATTAATTTTATTTGAAGTCAAGATAAAAAAAACCCACGAAAAATGCATTTTAAAATGTTCATAATTTGAAGCAAACCTGGCTTTGCACAGTATTGCTTAATCCTTACCTAGAGCTTTTTTTTTTTTTCAAGGAGCTGATGAGACCTGAAGCTCTTGGCCGCATAATGATATCACCAGCCATTTCCGGTCAAGATTTTGCCAGATCTGAAGGAACATTGTCCTTTGCATCTGGGCAGAGAGATGCTGTTCTGGATATAACACTCACTCCAGATACTGGATCCTTAAATCCGTTTCCTAAACGTTTCCAGGCTGTGCTTTTCAATCCTACTGGTGGTGCCAGAGTTGATGACATCTATGGTATTGCCAACATCACCATTGTGTCTGATACAAACTCTCAAGCAGTCTGGGGTCTGGCTGATCAGTTGTCCCAACCACTTGATGACATAATTTTGAACAGAGTCCTCCAGTATTTAAACATCAAAGTGGTCACAGAAAGTACAGAAGAGCAGCTTGCTGCAGTGATGCACATCATTGATAAGGTACATATGCAAATGTTCCTTTGGCCATGATGAATGGGCCCTAGATTTTGGCATGGATGCAACAACTCCTTGGGGGATGTAAGCTGAGCAAAATGATGAACAGCAGCCATGGCTCTGTGGGGGGAAATGTTGCTTTGATTCTGAAAAACAGAACTGATATGAGTCTTTTGTAACAAGAACATTACTAGGAAAGTATTTGACAGCCTGCTTCTTATATGAAAGCTGTTGGTTCAAATGCCGAACTTAGATAGTAAGTTGGGATGGGCAATACTGTATTCTGTGATAGAGTCAGTATTCGAGCCTGTAAGGGAATTTGCATTGGCCACTTGAGGGAACTTAAGGTCATGACCCTTATATAGGGGGAAAACTCAATTGTAATCAGTGGGGTTCACCTCCAAATAATGTCTTTAGGATAAGAGCATTAGTTGGCTTTTTCTTGGAAAATTTTAATTCTAATAAACTAGTTTGGGTATGGAAGGAAAGTGTGATTGCTACCTGTACACATGGAATAATTTTTATTCTTTGACCAATTTTTTGTTCCCAAGATAATATCTGAAGGGGAAAAGCAGGCACTCACTGATAAAAACCGAAGTCTCTTGTATGAGATCCTCTGTGCACTTATTAACCCAAAACGCAAGGATACTCGAGGCTACAGCTTCCTTGCTGATGTTACTGAGAAATTTGCCTTTTCTCTTCCTATTGGAGTATTGTGTGGATCACAGGGTGAACGGTAAGTCTTTCCACATGAGCCAGGAATATTTCTGAAATTGAATTGGATGTTGATGTCCACTTGGAATTCTGTCTATGCATAATAGCCCTGTGGAACTAGAGATCTTAATATGTGAAGTGAGCAGAGTAAGCACTTTAAAAAATCTGGCATTCTATGTAATAAACAACACATGATTGTTTTATTCAAATGGATTGATATGATGGATTGATCATATGCCAAAATGCAGCTCTTTTTCTGTCATATTATCAAAACATCTGCATTAATGCTTGGAGACATATTAGTAATTAATAATATATGAAACAGATCCAGTTAATAGGCCAATAATAGGCTAATAAAAGCATTAAGACAAGCATTATCCAGCACATGTTTCTTTCACAGGTAGCAAATGGCTTTTCCATTTCTTGAGCGTGTTGCTCCTTTTCTGTTTTAACAGAGGCAAAACCATCCTTGACCATTGCCCTTACATTGTCATAATGGCCCATCACTGGTATCCACAGCAAATCAATGGGCACAGATTTGATGGAAAAGATGGCGACTTCATCAGAGTTCCTGAACATTTGTTGGAAGTTTCTCATTCTGAAAATGAAAATTGTAGGTTCATTCAAGTCACTGAGTATAGTAGCCAGCAATGGTTTATAATGGGTGATAAAGGAACTGCCCTAAAAAATAAGGTATGGTGTGTTTTTTTTAATTGTCTCTAAAAAGTTCAAAGTTCAAATATGGTGCTGCCAGGAATCTCCCACCCAAGCATTGATCAGGTCCACATGCTCTTAGTTGTACTGCTGCTATAACATTAGTTGCTCCTTGCTTTTAAATTTAGACATGTGTTTGTTTGGTTTTAAAAAGTGCTTAATATAGTTACTATCTGGAAGAGCAACCATATTAACGGTTATCTGGAGCAGAATAAACACAGAGACTATGGTTGTTCCTTTTTGTCTTTAGCGATATGTTTGTATAGCCTAACAGCCTTATTTTAGAGCAGGGGCTTTTTGAACATAAATGTACCGGATATATAAACAATAATTGGCCTGTATGTTTGGCCTTCACATGACACGTGGCTAGATAGAGTTTGGCAGGTAGCCCTATCAGAAAAACTATCTCACCATACCAAGTTTGCAAGGGGCAACACACACAAAAAGACTGGTTCTGTGTTTCATGGCGCCCATTCTTTGACTTTATCTACAAACAGTAAGACTTATACCCCCTCCCACAGCTCACACAACTTTCTGGAGAGGTCTTAATGTAGCCAACCCTGTGTAAAGTGACAAACCCATTGCAAATGTTATGTAAATATTTTTTTTATGCTAAAAAAATAATTAAAATATTTGGGGGAGGGAATTGAACTGTTTGTTTGATTTATATATGCTTTATTTATGTACACGTGGTTTGAAGATTAACTTAGCTGGCGGTGTTATGGACACTGGCTCCGCGGTTTAAGCCTAGTAACCTTGGAGTCCATATTCATATTCTCCTGTCATACGACTGAGGTGGAGTTTGGGCTTCTCTCCCTTAGAAAGTAGAGGAAGTACCAAGTATGTCAGTAGCTGAGCATATACTTACGCATTATGAGGTCCCAGGTATGGTGCCCAGCAGCTTCAGGTAAAGTGTCTGAGGTGGTTTAGATGGGAAAGACCTTACCCTAAGTCTAAGACCTTGACAAAACTGCTGCCTTGGACTAGAGGTCTAGCTTTGCATATTTAGTGTACAAATGAGGGTTCTGTGAGTGAGAAATAAATCTCCACTTTGCCCATTTCAGATTTTTTCGATGAGTTTGAAGAGTCAGAGTCCTCTTCTACTGAAAGATAACAATGAGGTCACCTATCGGATTTATTCTACAGACAGCAGAATTGTTCCACACAAGTCTTTATGTCTCCTCTGGAATCAGGCTGCTGAAAGGTATATTTTATCATTCTTGACTGCACTGAGAAGACTTCTGCCGGGAAAGGCAACCTAAAAATGATATATACTCATTTATATCTCAGGGAAGCATAAAAATGTAATAGTCTATTTAAAAGCAAAATTCTTCATAAAAAAAATTTCCCACTTGCTTTGTGTTGGGGCTAATACTTTTAAATAGTCAAAATTACTATTCAGATTTAGATTATTTGGGACCAGAATATCTTCAATGCTCTAGGAACAAACGTGGTCTGCAAACGTTTGTAGAAAGCATCACTGATCTGTGTTGGTGTGCCAAGTAAGGGCTAATTTGGCACTGCTGCAGTGAGAGAGAAGCACAATAATAATTGTCATTAAATTTACAATGAACCCTACCCTATTCTATGGGGTAAGAGAGTACCCCTGGGAGGACTTTTCTAGACTTGGAGAAAGACCAAGTATGCCATCCTGGATCATTATGCCAGGCCTCAGCCTGGACCTGCTTAGGCTTGGCATGGTATCAGTGATAGCACACCAGAGCTTGCAGTCTCTTTGGCATATCAACACATATTTACTTCATCTGCTTGAGTTAATTTGCCAGGCCTCATATCAGCTACATTTTGTAGACTTTTTCTTGTCTGACAAGTTCTCCAAAATCATCAAATCCAAGAATTTGCCACCAGAATCTAACCCGCTGCCCCCTGCCCTGTGAGGTTAGACATTAACCTGTTCAAATTCTATCCTTTCTTTTAAGAATAAATAAAGACCTTACCGGATCAGGCCATCTAGTATAGCATTCTGTTCTCACTGTGCCTGCAACAGGAAGCTGGAAAGCAGGACCTGATTGCTTGTGATTCCCAGCAACTGGCATTCAAAGGGAGCCAGTGTGGTGTAATGGTTAAGAGCGGTAGACTCGTAATCTGGGGAACCGGGTTCGTGTCTCCACTCCTCCACATGCAGCTGCTGGGTGACCTTGGGCTAGTCACACTTCTCTGAAGTCTCTCAGCCCCACTCACCTCACAGAGTGTTTGTTGTGGGGGAGGAAGGGAAAGGAGAATGTTAGCCGCTTTGAGACTCCTTCGGGTAGTGAAAAGCGGGATATCAAATCCAAACTCTTCTTCTTCTTCCAACAAATTTTGCATTGATATCCTGCATTCTCAGTCACTCATTACCACAGAAAGTATTTCCCCTTGGCACATGTAATAGGTGCATTAACTCTTACTTGGGACGAGTTGGAAAAGTATGTTATCCATGTGATGGAGCCATTCCTGTGCACACAACTCAAAATATTCCACGTTTTGCTCATGTTTGTATTATGATTATTGATTTCCAGACTAAAGACTAGTGAATTAACATCATTGACCTTTGTTTCCTCCGTAGCTGGTTGTCTGACAGTCAGTTCTGCAAAGTGATAGATGATTCTTCAGATTACGTGGAATGCTCCTGTTCGCACATGTCTATTTACGCAGCCTATGCACAAACAGACAGCTTGTCTTCTTACAACGAAGCTTTCTTTTCATCTGGTTTCATCTGCATTTCTGGTCAGTTGACAACATTATTATTTTTATGTTTATGAATTGTGTGCTGATTGTTTTAAAGCAAATAATGTGTATGTAAAAAATATTGTTTCTGGAATGGACTGAATAGCAGAAAGCACATAGGCCATGATCCAAAGAGCTGCTTCAGCACACACAGTGGAATTTTTGATTCTCCCCGCCCCGCTGCCCCTGGAATCCCAGACCTCAATGCCTTATCACAAATGGCTTTTGGAACTCCCCTCAGTTTTGAAAAAGAGATTTGTTGGTGCAGCATGAAGGACTAAGTCATACAAGTCCAAACCTCCCTTGGGCACATGAAACTAGCTATGTGATTCTTTTGGATCCAAGACAAAATAAGCTATAACCTATAATCAAACTCTAAAGGAGGACATACCCAAATATAAGAACCCCAGAGTTCCTGCTCTCTTGAACTTTGAACCAAAGGGTAAAAATAAATCTTGGATTCTTCTAGTTAACAGGAACTAGCAACCTTTAGGCTGCAATCCTATATACACTTTACAAAGGGAGTAGGCTTACTTTTGAGTAGACATGCGTAGAATCATACTGTTTGAGTGAAATCAAAGGGAATCACACTTTGGTAAAATGATTCTACAGTTGTGCCAAGTAGGCCAAAGCTTCATCTTTTGACTTCTAGGCATAGAGGGCTTCTTCAGACAATAGGTTGGATTCTGTCCTGCTGTTCAGTGGGCAGTAGGGATGCTTTTCTTTGCAGAAAGAGCCAGGTCCAGCAGAGACGTTTGCAATTTTCATTTATCCCCCCTCCCCCAGCAGCTCTTCTCTCCAGTTCTGATTACCCGGAGCAGATTTTGGGAGCACAGGAGGCTGCAGGGTGGAAGAGGAATGGGCAGAAATGGCTTTTCCCTCCCCCTCCTGACTTCTGCCTATGGGAGCATCCAGTTCACAACTCTGGATCCAAGACCTTATATTTTAGTGACCAGCCTAATATTTCTAAGTGTAACCCTACAGATGTAGCAGGCCCAAAATGAAAATGCAGAGTAAAATCCATTGGCTGAAATTCATATACTCCTAGACACCAAATCTTATCCAGCCCAGCAGTTTGTCCTGTTTAAATAGGGTTGCCATATTTTGAAGAGCAAAAAAGAGGACATGGAGCCCCCTCGCCTTCCATCACCACCAACGCACATACCATATACCCTCCAACATTTCTCGGATGAAGATAGGAGCATAACAGCAGCAGCAGCAAAAATAATAATTATATTATTTGTACCCCACCCATCTGAATCGGTTCTCCCAGCCACTCTGGGCAGTTTCCGACATACATAAAAACATAATAAAACATTAAGCATTTAAAAACTTTTCTATATAGGGTTGCCTTCATGTGTCTTTTAAAGGTTGTATGATTACAAAAACAAAATACAATATGAAGATCCAAGCAGTATGGTGATCAAAGGAAAGGAGCAAAGCTTTTAGGGGGGAAATGGGGTGCCAGGTGCTTCAGCCATTTCCCCCACCCCAACTCCCAGCACTTCCTTTGCTAGGTTCTTCAGTCTGCTAAGATTTCAAGATGTATAAATCAGAACACACACACACACACACACGGGGAAGGTGGCCTTTCCCTGACCTTACATGAGAGCTGCGTATTTTAACTTACATTCAAGAATTGTGTTTAGAAGTACCCAATGTGATTTGGTTAGTCTCCGCACTAGCTATCCAATAGCCCATTGGTCTTAGACAAAGAACTTTTAATTAGAACTGAGAGAGCTTGGGGGGATCCTCTTTGAAGTGTAGGTAGGTTCCCATGAGGCAAGATGCAGTGATAACAGCAGGAACCTTTCTTGAACTACATAACTAGGAAACGGGCAAAGCAACTGCTTATATACATTCCTGGAAGGCTGGGCCACTCCCATTCCCAACGTGATTGTCTGTCTACTCTTCTAAGCTGCAAATCATGACTCGGAGTTCAAGGGCCAATGGCAGAGGCCCAAATCCTGAAATGTTCTGTGATTGGACATCATGTATTGAATCAGAACACAGGAGCTCATAATCCTTAGTCCATACTCAGGCAAACACAGACCACTGAATACATAACACTCTTTACCAGCAAGCTCTCTTTCTTTTCTTAGGTCTTTCTAATATTGCAAAATAGAGTCAACCAATCAATGCACTAGTTTGGAGTGGGGATCCTGGCATTAAGAGAGGGAGGGAGGGAGAGAGAGAGAGAGAGAGAGAGAGAGAGAGACCTGCTAAGGGAGATGCCAGCAGAGACCCCCTCAGGGAGTCTTTCCTGCCTGCTCATGGGCAGCTTACTGGGCATCAGTATGGCAAACAGCTCGGAGAGGTCTAGGTAGCAGCTGTTCAATCTGCCTTTACATGATGAGCCCAATCCCAACATCCACCATGTGGGTGCACCATAGGGATAGGAAAAGGTTAAGAGTGATCCTTGCATGCATGGTTCCTGGCTTTGCTTGCAAAGCAAGTCTTTGTACAGAGAGCAGCAGGTGCGTCCATAGAGATAGGAAAAAGTGAAGAGTGATACTCATATGCACACTTCCTGGCTCTGTTTGCAAAATTCAAAAATTTGAAAAATTCAAAAAAAATCCACCCAGACTGAAAATTTATCCCTGAAAAAGAGGATCTGTTTGGGGAAAAGAGGCTGTATGACAACCCTATCCTATTGCATTTGTGTGCTGCATAAAGGTGCTTTATTGAAATAGTCATTGTTTGTGCATGAATACATTCTAGCACTGAGAATTCCCATAAGGTATCTGTGACTCTCCAGGAAAAGGTAAAGACTGTGAAAATATCTCAGAAGCAGGAGAGATGAAAGGCTGGCCTGGAGTTGTAAGCAGTGATGCAGTAACTTTGAAATGGGTCTTATGAAATGGTCTAAATTAAATATACGGTAGATTGAGGTTCTTGCATATTTCATAGTTCTGTGACTACTTTATAATTTGGCCTATTGCGAAATAACAATCTTAGTATAACCCATGCTTTTCTTTTGTTCAAACAGGTTTGATCTTGGCTATTTGTTCACACCTGTTTTGTACCAGGTCTTCAATGTTTGCAGCTAAACTCCTTACTCATATGATGGTTGCCTGCCTGGGTACTCAGGTAGGAACATGCTGAATATAAGACAATCAAGAGCTCGCATTTATCCTGAGTCCCTGCTTCCTGTTTCCACATATGTTGAATCTGACTGTTTCTTGTGTGAGGGGAAAGGCACCCTATGTATGGTCAAAGGCACCCCTACTAGGTGGTTTTGCCAGGGTGCAAGCAGATTCTAGAGTACTGTTTATTTGTTGCAATTGTGTAGAATCATGAATCTCTTTATTGCACACAACAGTTATTTTGCTTTTTAGAATGCTATAAAAATGTGGGGTTCATGGGAATAGCTAAGATTCAGATTCCTTTTGAAGGGAATTTTTTTTGGAACATTCTCCCTCACAACAATGTTGTGACTATTTTTGCTTTACTGTATATCCGTTTCTGCAATCCCCAGAACAGCTTACAACACCTAAAACATGGGGGATAACTGTCTTTCTAAAAGGGGTTATCTGGTGCCTTAAATATGGCACTCCATTCTGAGCACAAGGATTTTGATATGGGCAAAGAACAAAGAGCATCACGAAAAATGATCTGAGGACACAGCAGAAGGGATGAAGGATCGAAGCCAGCTGAGCTTCTCAGTTATTTGAGCAGCTGGAAAACTCATGCCCACCCCCTTAGTTGTATTCCTGTAGGCAGGCATATGAGAGTTGGCTTATTGGAATGGACATAGAAGCTAATTATGTACAACTCAGATAAGTAAAGTGGTCTGTATACTTAGCTCTGGATGAATGGTATAAAACAGGGGTGGCCAACTTCTAAGAGACTGCGATCTACTCACAGTTAAAAACCGGCAGTGATCTACCCCCTTTTGGGAGGTTCAGGTCAAGGTTCTTGAGCTATTTTTAGGAAGGAAAGCCCTGTTTTGGGGGCTTCAGGGCAAAGATGTAGAGCTTTTTTTAGGGGAGCCAAAGTTGCTGAGTTTCTTTGGGGGGAGCCAGTGATCTACCACAGACGTCCAGTGATCTATGAACACCACGGCTACATCACTAGAGATATGAAGCCCCAATCAACTGACAGCAGCTATTGGTATAGAAAACTGTATCTTATGTTTGAGCAGCTATGCCATTGAATTTGAAAAGGGAAATTAAGTACAAGAATGCACATAGAATCCCTTCTAATGCTAATGCAATGTAATGTGATGGGAAAGCCAGCCTCCAATGGAAAGGTAGATAATGGAGGACTCCCCCTCCGCTTGAAAAAGTGCTGATCTTTTAGCAAAAATATACAACTTACTCCTAAAATTCGCCTCTGTACCATACTATTATGAGGTAGTTAACATAACAACCCCCCCCTCCAAAAAAAGAGAAAAGGATTTGAAGTGGGGGTGGATTTACAGGTGTATCAATTTAATTTCTCTGTTGGGTAAAGTGGGTGTCAGGGGGCTGCCCTCACTTCAAGGCAAGGAGTTGCCAGGGCTTTTTTGTTTTTGTTTTTATGAAGAATTTATTAACATTTTCATAATACAACACATACCCAGATCCACACCTACAAATACAAAACAAATACAAATACACACAATGCCAGGATTCTTCTTCTTGTTTGTATACCTTACAAAAAAAAAATTCTATTTCTGAATCTTGACGTTTGACTTCCCCCGCCTTTTCACCTTCGGTTTTAAATCCATATTTTACTTTCTTAACAACTTTTCTCTATAAATTTTTTTTAACTTCAATTAAAAATAACACAATTCTCTTAATCATCCTATTATAACATAAATCTTAGCAGAATATTCTTATAAGAACTAAACTTATTTCTTCTGTCCTTTATCATGCTGCTTTTAACTTAAAATCCAATATCTCCTTGCTTATTCCAAATAAACTTATAATTAACAAACTTCACTCTCCGATTTCAGATACCATAACAGACCATTTGGGTTTTACATTTAATACTTCATCCCACACCCCCTCTGTCCATTGTCTTTCTCTGTCTTTCGCCAGAACCAGTCCACCAGTTGTCTTCTCTTCCCAAATGTCCACAGATCCAGGCAGCATTCACAGCAGACCTTGCATCGAGCTTCAGGGTACACATCGCATCCTTCCTGGGCTCCTCCGCTTCTTTGTACCATACTTCTACTTCTTGTAGATATCTTAATTCCATGTCCCTTGCCCCCGAGCTCCCACCTCGGGGTCTGGATATTATAAATTTTTCCGTTCCGGGGCTGCCACCCCCAGAAAACGGTTCCTTTTCCCGGAGTCGCCCAGCCATTTCAGACCATCCTTCAAGCACCCCTTCCAGCTCTTTGCCAAGGTTTGCTTCCATTGTGTAAAACTTTTTAAAAGCCTCCTCTGTGGGAAATAGATTCTTTTTATTTATAATCCCACTCAAGACTTGCAATTTCCGATTAAGCAGTTCCAGCCTCAAGACAGTGAGCATTTCTTCATCCTTTAGACCAGAGTTCAAAACAAGTTCAAATACAAAGTCCAGCATTTTGGAAGGGAGGGTGAGTGTCAAATTTCAGTTCCTGTCTCTTCCTTCCTTTGTTTCAATTGTTTCCCACGTCAGTCCAAATTTTCCATCGCCATTTTTTCTGAAGCCAGAGTGTAAAGACCAAAACTTTAAATGGAGATATTTTCTCCCCACTTAATCCCCAAAGGGAAAACTCAGCAGTCTCAGTTTTCAAATTCCGAGCACTTTGTATCCATTATTGTAGCAGCAGTCACTTAAACTGGTTATTTTCTTTCTCTCCCGAAGGGAGGGAGGCAGGCTCCCTTTACTCTTCCCCCCGGATCGTTCCAAAAATAGAAAAGTCAGTCAAATACTCACAACCACCGGGTTCTTTCAGATCGTTAAAGACAGGTAGAACTTAGACGCTCATCACAGGATTTGTCGCCGCATTTACATCCCGGTTGGGGCATGTCCCCTATAGCCCGGCTCCGTCGTCCCTTCACCCCCACTCCCCCTTTACAGGGGGAGCGAGGGAAGGGTTCGGAGCCACAACGGGCACAGCCGGGGAGCCCAGGGTGCGGGACGCTCTTCCCGCACCCCACCGGAGCCCCGCTTTGCGGTAGCGGGGCTCCAAACCCCCGGGATGGACTGGGCGCTTCGCAGCCGAAGCAGCCCACGACCACCCGCAATGGCGTCGCCGCCGGAAGTGCCAGGGCTTTTTTGGTATCGTGAGCCCCCGCCCCAACTGCTTAGCAATTCATCTTACTCCAGTCAGGAAGACAGTGATCCCTCTAGTGGGGAGGGAGAGATGGGACCGGGAAGTAGGAGTCAGGGCTCGGACAGGGAAGGAGAGCCCGCGCACCAAGCAGAGGCTGGAGGGGAGGCACCTCTTCCATCTCCCCACTTGCGTAGGGGGGAAAGACGCAGAGGGGGTAGGCAGGGGTTCCGCATCCCGCGGCTTTTATGCTGGGCAAAGAACCGGAAGGGGCCATTCCCGGACTCTGCCGAAGGATGAGCTAGATGTACTTTTGTTGCTGCACTGTACATATCTGCATAATAAGGAAACCTAGTTTCAGAAACCTTGGTGTCAGGCTGGTTACTCATGAGCAATCGCTGAACAACCTTACAGTGGGTGACAAGGATTATTTAATCTAGAATTCTTGCATAGAAGAACAAGCCTACTGAGGAAGATTCAGTATGGCTTCTGCAAATGGAAATATTTCTCTTTAAACCTTCCAGGCTTTTTTTTTTTTTTTAAATGTCAGCAAATATGTAGGTACGAATTAACAGGGAGGCTGTGTACACATTAGCAGCTCAAAATGCAGCAAGTTTGTTTTCCACTGCTGCATTTCAAGTCACATTGCATGTGGGTGCTAACCTTTAAAGCCCTATACGGCCTCGGTCCTGTATACCTGAAGGAGCGTCTCCACCCCCACCGTTCAGCCCAAACACTGAGGTCCTGTTCCGAGGGCCTTCTGGCAGTTCCCTCACTGCGAGAAGCGAAGTTACAGGGAACCAAGCAGAGGGCCTTCTCGGTAGTGGTGCCTGCCCTGTGGAACGCCCTCCCACCAGATGTCAAAGTAATAAGCAACCATCCTACTTTTAAAAGACATCTGAAGGCAGCCCCTGTTCAGGGAAGTTTTTAATGTTAAATGCTGTATTGTGTTTTTAGTATTCGGTTGGGAGCCGCCCAGAGTGGCTGGAGAAACCCAGCCAGATGGGCGGGTTATAAATAATAAATTAGTATTATTATTTAGTATTATCAGAGAGATGTAATGTTCATTGCCTGTTGGGTTTTCCCTCATCCAAACTCCTGTTCACGAAACTGTCATCTGAGCATGTGCAATAGCTTTCTCAAATGTATACATCTCAGCATAACTGCAAAGCAAATGTGGCTTATGCTTTCCAAACTGGGGGGTAGCTGGTTAGCATAGTACGAAAACCATTTTAAAAAATGAAAACAAAATTTAAGTAAAAAATATAGTGGAATGCCTTGTTTGTTAAGGGGACTGAACATAAACTGGTGTTCAGCTGGTGTTCTTTAACCAAGATTTCAGTTACTGTACATTAGTTTTAATGGGTTCAGAAGCAGTTGAGCTGGTATAGCCTAAAATGACCATAGTCTATAGAGTGACAAATTCATCCAGAGTCCCAGCTCTCAGAAGCTTTTCTTGTGGTCAGCTGCATTGATTAATCAGGACACATTTCCATCTGTTTATGTGCAATTCCTGTTCTTTTTAATTAAGTCAGAACAAGGAATGTTATCTGGATTGTGCCATTGTTTTCCTTTTGCAAATGTAGTAAAGGAAGAAAAAAGAAAAAAGGGGGAAACAAAAAACAAAAATATCAGCTCACATTCGCACTACAACAAACACAAATGCATGCTTCTTAATTTGCCCATGCAGATCATTATATGCCCTCCAAATATCCAAATAGATATCAGAATGAAGCTGGCGTGTATAGAAAGTACGTTCAAATATAGCAAGGACATTAAGGTCTTCAAACTATAGCATAGTAGATGGTGCATATTTATACTTTCAAGCTTTAAATAATACATCTCTTAGCAACCACAAGAGCTTGTAGAGTGTCTGTTTGCTGTCCTTCTGTTAATCCCAGTGTTACAGGAATATAATTTAAAAGTACATGATCATTGGCAAATATCAAGGATTTTAATTTGGATGACAAATTTGGATTATGTCAGTTGTACTACAGTATGAAGCTTGGCTTTGTTATGAATTGTATGAGGCATACTAGTGAGTATGGAAAGTTGTATAGCTTTCATCGGGTTTTTAACTATTACAGGTTCTATTGCTCTATGTTTCTATGAGAATACTTGAATTTACAGGTGTGGAATGAATTAGGCGGTTATTGTGGCATGTTTTAAATTAAAGATGGATATTGACTACCAAAACCTGCAGGTGGCAGTAAAACCTTTTTTCCCCCTTAGTGCTTAAAGAAGCTTGCATTCTGAGTGGAATATGTGATACAGTGAATTGGGAAGACAAATAAAATGCTAGTTTGCGGGGTGGGGAGAAGAACTTTGTTCCACGATAATATGGTGCACACTTGATTCCCCCCCTCCTCCAAAGTTCTTTTTCCATGTGAGATAAGATGGTTGTTAATGAAAATGAATTCTTGTATGCAACAACAAAGCCTGCTTTATGCTTTTTCTCTTGCTAAATGTCCCTTGTTGTGAAATGTGAACTCTAATACAGGATCAGCCTTGTTATTCAGTAGGCATTCTTTAAAGCGCAGAGGCCTGCATACTTGGTAACAACAAGCAATACACTAAAACTTAGCACATCTTGCTGATCTTCAGGGACCAAATATGGACATACCAGCACTCTGAGCTAAGCACCTCTGTTGGTTTTAGGGCAATATTCATAAACAATAATGCTCCATTCCTTTGAAAAGGGTACTAGACCTGATATCCACATTTGAGGAAAATATGCTTGAGATTTATATTATTAAGTGGTCTTGTCTGCTTGTGTTAGATGGTAAGTTAAAAGATAAGATAAAGGACCCCTAGACAGTTAAGTCCAGGGTTGCGGTGTTCAACTCTCTTTCAGGCCAAGGGAGCTGGCATTTGTCCACAGACAGCTTTCTGGGTCATGTGGCCAGCATGACTAAACCTCTTCTGGTGCAACAGAACACCATGACGGAAACCAGAGCACATGGAAACACCATTTAGCTTCCCACCACACCAGTACCTATTTATCTACTTGCACTGGTGTGCTTTCCAACTGCTAGGTAGGCAAGCTTGTAATGGTAAACTTTAGGCAGGGGTGTTTTTAAAAATCTCTGTACATCGGTCAGCATATCTCAGGTCCTTTATAGATGATAATTAGTAGGCAGTAACAGTTGGCACATGAGCAAATGTGAAAAGACTTCTCCCCCGCCCACACACAAAATTTGGGGGTACAGAAGAGGAAAGGAGAGGAAAAGAAGTCCCATTGGGCACTTCCGGCTGGCGACGCCATAGCGGGTGGTCGGGGCTGCTTCGGCTGCGAGGCGCCCGATCCATCCCGGGGGTTAGGAGCCGCGCTACCGCAGCGCGCGGCTCCGGTTGGGGTGCGGGAAGAGCGTCCCGCACCCTGGGCTCCCCGGCTGTGCCCGCGGAGGCTCCGAACCCTTCCCCTACCCCCCTGTAAAGGGGGAGTGGGGGTGAAGGGACAACGGAGCCGGGCTTACGGGGATATGCCCCAACCGGGATGCAAATGCGGCGGCAAAGCCCGCGGTGAGCGTCCAAGTTCTACCTGTGAAGAATGGAGCTAAAGGAACCCGGTGGTCGTGAGTAAATAATCTTGGCAGAAATCGTGTTTTTGGAACGATCCGGGGGGAAGGAGAAAGGCAGCCTGCCTCCCTCCCTTCGAGCCTAAGAAATTAACCAATTTGAGGGATTGCTGCCACAGAACTGGTTATAAAGTATCTAAAATCGATACATGAGACTGGCAAACTTTTTTCTTGGGAAGCTAACTAGCGGAAAATATCTCTATTTAAAGTTGCGGTGTTTGCGCTCCAGCTTAGGAAAATGGCGACGAACAAAGAGACAGGAGAAGAAATATGATACCCACTTCCTCCTCCTCTGCCAGTATGCTGGGTTTCGTCCTTGAACTGGTATTGAACTCTGGACTAACAGATGAACAAAGGCTCACTGCCTTGAAGGTGGAACTAATTTACAGAAAAGTCAAAGTCTTGTGTGGGGGTCTGAAATGGAACCAACTGCCCACAGAGGAGGCTAACAAAACTTTTGACACTTTGGAAGGAAATCTTGTCAAAGAGCTGAGAGGATGGATGGAAAGATGGGAAGAAATGAATGAGCTACTTCGGAGAAGAAATTCGCTTGTTGGGGGTGGCAGCCCCAAGGCGATGTCAAGATTTGCTATATCCAGTCCCCGAGGTGTGAGCTCGGGGGCCAGGGACAGAGAATTAAGGTATTTACAAGAAGAAAAGGAATGCTACAAAGAACCGGAGAAGCTGAGAGAGGGAGAGTTGGATACCTCGGAGCTCGTGGCAAGGAGAGCTTTGGACTGTGCCTGGATCTGTGGACGTTGGGAGAGGGAAGTTGCATGGAAGTTCAGTGCTGATGCCATCAGGAGAAGAAGAATGGACAGAGGGGGTGTGGGGTGAAGTATTAAGTAAAATCTAAAGCAATCTGTTATGGTATTTTGAAATCGGAGGGTGAACACTGTCAACAATAGTTTGTTTTATTATTTGTTTGAACATGAAAAGAGATATTTCAAGTTTTTATGTTATTAGCAGCAGTTCAAAGGATAGAAGAGATAGATTTGATGAGGATGATTTGTGAGGATTTATGAGGATGTAGTATAAATGAAGTCATTTTAAGTGGTTTAAGTTTATAGATTAAGACGATTAAGACTAAGATGAAGATTAAGATGAATGTTTTACTTTATATATATAATTAAGTTTAATTTTTTTAAATGAAGAGGTTAAAAAGTAGATTATGGATATAAACTCGAAGGTGAAAAGGCAGGGGAAGTCAACTGTCAAGATTGGAAAAAGAAATTTTTTTTTTGTAGATGTCTAATTAAGAAGAAAAATCATGGCAATTTTTGTATAAGATGTGTAATTGTATTTGTTTTGTATGTGTATAAATGTAGGTGTGGTTAAGGTTGTATGTTGTTATAAGTAAAAATGTCAATAAATTCTTATAAAAAAAAAAAGAAGTCCCATTGGGCAAGTGGAAACCATTGCATGAGCTGGCTAAAATCACCAGATGCAATGGTGGCTGATGTGCATTGGGACTGGTAGGGTGGAAGGCAGAAAGGCCAAGAATAGATGGTGCAAAAGCCAATGACAGGCAGACAGAGCCAACTAATTGTAGTCCTGCTCTCCATCCTCCTCATATAATGACAATGAGACTAAGGCATATAATAGAATACAGTAATAGAATTGTAGAGTTGGAAGGGACCCCAAGGGTCATCTAATTCAGCACCCTGCAATGCAGGAATCTCAACTAAAGCATCCCTGATAGATGGCCATCCAACCTCTGCTTTAAAAAAACTCCAATGAAGGAGAGTCCACCACCTTCCAGTGGAGTATGTTCCACTGTTGAGCAGCTCTTACTGTCAGAAAGTTCTTCCTAATGTTTAGTCGAAACCTACTTTCTTGTCATTTGAATCTATTGGTTTCGGTCCTACCACCTGAAGCAGCAGAAAACAAGCTTGGTCCATCTTTCTTGTGACATCCCTTTAGATATTTGAAGATGGCTATCATAGCTCCTCTCAGTCTCCTTTTATTCAGGCGAAACATACCCAACTCCATCAACCATTCCTCATAAGGCTGCTTCCTCATATAATCGTCAAAACTACATTAAACACTAGTAGTTACAGGTGAAATTAGGATATTCTTCTTCCACTGTCTTCCTCAGACATAAAAATTCTGTCCATATTAACCATGTGAACCTTTGATGGGGTAAAATGAGCCAGCATGTTTGAGATACTGGAATGACTTGTTCATATTTTTCCCTTTTCATTACTATACTGAAAAGTATGCTGATTAAGGTTCCAGGAATTTTGTTTCATTTTACTAGAAGACTGTATCTTGGTATAATTCCATTGAATTAGCCTACTGTTTCATCTAAGAGATACTGATTAAAGCTGTCATTTTATATAATTTCCCTTCTTTTCAAAATAGATTTCCTTTTCAAGCAAGTAACACAACCAGGTAATACAACACACGACTGAGAATATAAGACTGTTGTGCAAGTATGCTGTACACAGAATCCAAAGGGAAAGTACCTGTTTAATATGGCAAAAGCTGAACATTTTGTTACAACAGGAGTTGGTATGGGCCTCTTTCATAACAGCAAAAGTCATTTGGAAACAACATTTCTAGTTTCTTGTACTATCCGGTTGAGCAAGGGTATGAAGTAGATAGGAAAATGCAACAATCAACATCCTGAATTCAGTCTCTGTGAAGGAAGATTTCCTGCTTTTTGTACTTCAAGCAGTTTCAAAAGGGTGTCATGAATCCCTTAGAGGTGTCATGGAGAGGCAGTCAGAGGTTGTCAGTAGGAAGTGTTTGGGGAGCTAAATCTGGAGGACTCTGGAGAGGGTCCCCCAGCAGAGTGGGAATAGTGGATTCCAAAGCCCAAGAGATGTCTGATCCTGAGGAGGGTCAGAATGGGTAAGGGGGCAAAGATTCTCTCTCCAAAAGAGGCTCAGGCAAACTCTAAGAAGTGCCTCCCATTACCTCTCTTCCAGACATGCCCCACCCATAGCTTCTCCAGCCAAGTAACCACCGCCAGCACCTTCTTCTGTTACCCAGGAGCCTCTCCTTGATGCCAAGCCAACGCTCACCCTGCCTCCATTGCTTAGAATACGGAGATGCACACAAACCTCACCTAGCCAACCCACTAGGAGTGCCCATTTGCCTGCCCAATGTAGGGACTCCAGCTATGGAAAATGCTGTGCTCGCCCTCTCCTTCAAAAGGAAGGTACAGGGAGCATGTCACTTGTTGCATAGCAGTGCCCTTGACCTCTCATGTAACTGCTGATCCTTGCAACCTGCGACTTGGCTTATGTCCCACTCTTAATCTGAAAGTGAAAGCCATTGGCAAAACCAGAGTTGTGAGTTCCAGTTCCCCACTGGACAAAGAGAGCCGGGACAAAGAGATACTTGCCCTTTAGAGATACTTACCCATAGTTTACTTCCCTGATTTTTTACAATGTGGTAATCAAAAATGGTTGCTAGAAAACTGTAGGCTGTTTCTTTCTTTCTATATCAGCAGCTATTGTTTCTGTGTCTTGATTCTTCCCACTTCCTCTTTGTACCAAGGACCTGGGTTTATAACAGACACCAATATTCACATCAAAAGTCTGTTGGTTTGATGCAAGACTGACAAAAGGTACATATAACAGCTTGAGAGAACCATAGCTGTGGATGTGGTTCTGTTGAGAGTAGAGGTAATTGGATAAAACTGTAGAATGAGTGACCTAACCTGTGGTTCCACTGGGTTACAGACCTCTCTATTCAACCATGTAGGTTAGCTTTCATCAGAGCAAAGAAAAAACGTTTGTGATGTTAATGGGAATGTTGTTTCATATGGTGATTGCAACATGTGGTACAGTTCTATGTTTCTAGCACATGGTGAGATGGCATTTCCTTGCTTCCCTGATTTGCTCTTTAAGGTTTAGATAAAGGGGAAACTGTTTAACAATTAGTTACTGACTAGAAATGACCCGAATACTGGCTGTGGCTGCATGCTGCCTGCCAGACATAGGAAGAATTGAGCCATGCAGTGAGTCAAGTCTTCCCATGACACCATTGTGGACAGAGCTATAGCTCAGTTGCAGATCATCTGCTTTCCATGCAGAAGGTCCCAGGTTCAATCCCTGGCATCACCAGGTATGACTGAGATACCCCTACTGTATCTGAAACCCTGGAGAGTTGCTGCCAGTCCATGTAGATAATACTTGACCGAGGGTCTGACTCTGAATAAGGCAGCTTTCTATGTTCCTATTCCTCTGTGGTTGTGGTTGTGTAGTAAAATCATCCCCTCGCATAAACTAGGAAGCTGCCTTAAACAAAGTCTGAACATTGGTCCATCTAGCTTAGCATTGTCCACACTGACTGTCATAAACTCTCCAGGTTTATTTCCCAGGCCTACTTGGAGAATAAACACTAGCTCTTCTGGATGCAAAGGAGATGGTGACCACTGAGCTAACCAGAATTTAGAGACGACTAATTGCTACAGCCATCATGCTGGGCTTTTTAAAGCACTAGCTAAGTAATAAGAGGTAATCTGCATTCATACAAAGGTCATTGCAAACAGATAAGCGGCAATGGAGTAGCAGCAATATGTGCCCTGGTTCAGTTAAATGAATTTGATAGGTTGCAGTGTAGAGCATACAGTTTTTAATTATTTGTTTGTTTGTTTGTTTGTTTGTTTATACATACCCTACCCACCTGGCTGGGTTTCCCCTGCCACTCTGGGCAGCTTCCAACAGAACATTAAAATGCAATAATCTATTAAACATTAAAAGCCTCCCTAAACAGGGCTACCTTCTGATGTCTTCTAAAAATCTGATAGTTCTTTTTCTCTTTGACATCTGGTGGGAGGGCGTTCCATAGGGCGGGTGCCACTACCGAGAAGGCCCTCTGCCTGGTTTTCTGTAACTTGGCTTCTCGTAGTGAGAGAACCGCCAGAAGGCCCTCGGCACTGGACCTTAGTGTCCAGGCAGAACGATGGGGGTGGAGACAACTAATACAACTAACTCTTTCAGACTAGGAGATTTGTGAAGCTTAGGTTGTAAGGATTGGTCTCTGGCAGACATTGCAGTGCAAGAAATCAAATTCCAGTGATGAAATTAGAAACTTGGGACTGTTCATTTCAGACTGTCAGCTTTGTTCCTGTTCAACAGAATATTGTCTGTGTTTTAATATCAGTTAAACAACATGCTTGTTTGTGGCCTACTGTCCTTTCATTATCTTTGTCCCATAGTAAAGGTAATTCTCATACTCCAAAATTCTCTTAGCTCTTTCACCTATTTTATTGTTGTGAAAAGCAAAGTGGTAAAGTTTTCAGTGAATTCATACTGTATTTATAACTGCCAGCTTGCAGCCAATCCACTGCAGAGACTGCCACCCATTTTCATTCTACATTGGAGTAGCTTCTACTTCTGAAGGGAAAAATAGAAGCAATTAACAACAGTAATACAGTATTATTTCAGAATTGAAATTTTGCTTAGCTTTGTCTAAGCTGTGAATATTTCATAAACAAAGCTACTTGTTCACTCTGTGGGTATAGTAATTATTTTCAAGCTTGACGTGTCCACTATTGTGTTGTGGATGCATGTCTCTCTCACATATTCTGTGACTTTACCACTGGGTCATATGTGGGTTATGTAGCCAAGCAACAGATTCAGAAAATATCACAAACGCACTGACCCAGATGAAGGCAGAGTTAATAGCCATGTTTTGGCTATTACTGCAACCTGTCAACCATGTAAGGAAGCCCACTAGAAGTTTGATGAAGTTGCCTACCTGAGACTACACAACTTATTTGGAGGAGTGGGGGGTCACCTGGAAGACTACAATATATGGCTGGTAAACTGTATTAAATGTGATGTTTGGTCATTTATTTTAAAGATTGAAGTGCTGTATTTCAATCCTAGTGATGTTTAATTTCTTTTATAAATAACTTAGATGAAGGAGTAGAGGAGATGCTTATCAAATTTGCTGATGATACCAAATGGGGCTGATATCTCTGAAGATAGGGCCTGATCCACATATCACACTAAACCAAGTCCATGCTATGAGTCCAGGAAAATGCCCCTTGCTTGACTTTTATTTCCTTAAAATTAATTGTGGTCATCTGGTTCAGTCTTTGAGAGAGAAATGACTGTCTGCTTCAGTTTTCAGCTTCACTTGAATCCTAGGCCCAACCAGAGCTTGGGAAGAAAGTAAACACACTATTGCCTGGTAGTAATATTAAACTCATTTTCAAGAATTTTTTTCCAAGGAACGTGGAATATTCTGTGTCCCAAAATGTAGGCCTGCTTTGCAAAAGAGTTGAAGATAATCAAATGCACTTTTGTTAGTAATAGAGGCAGAAATAACAGGTAATGCGCAGAGTTCACTGTAGAACCTGCCACCATTTGGTAGCTTTCCAGTTTGTCCTTATTTAACTGCAGTCACAAAAGGTCAGAGAAATAGCCCGTGGATTCTGTATGCTTTTCTAATGTCCTGATTGTGTGAAATTAGTGCAAAACATCATTGCATAATCAGCAGACTCATGCTTTATACCATAAAGCATATTCCCTAATTCAAAACAGTTTAGTGGATTAATCCATTTTAGCTTTTTACCGGATTCATTGAAATTAGCTTGCCAAGATAGACTGGTATTGCCTCCCACTTTATTTTTCTCTCTTCCCCTCTCCTGCCACCCTTAGGAGGTAAGCACGATAGTGAATATATGCATGGCATACGGCTGTTGTAGCTTGTGTTCTTGGGGTGATAATTGCTGTGAAATTGCGTGGTTCCTGCCTAAGAAGTTGGGCCAAGAAATTGCAGATGGTTCTAAGATACTGCACGCACAACCATAATTGTACATCCCCACCTGATGTAATTAAAAGTAGACACCAATATTTTAGGAGAAAATAAATTAAATGATTGGGCTGCAGTTCCCGGAAGAGTCCGGTTTGCTCATTATATCTGGCTTATTTAAGTTTTTTTGTTTTTTAAAATAATAACAAGTACAAGTCAAACAGCATTGTGCGACCTCTATTGCCGGAAATGAAGACAGTGTTAGATACATTTTCTTGTTGTAAATAGGTCCAATTACTGCATTATTAATGATATTATTTAAGCACTCATTAAATGTGACATTATTTAATGGGTTCATGTTAGTTTAAAGCCTTCATTATAGGATTGCTATGGGAGGGTTTGCAATCTTGTATTTTTCCATTCAGTTGAAGTCATAGCCCCTGTTGTCCTAAGAATTTAGAAACATCTGACCCAGGTGCTATGCATGTTGCAATGTTGGACTCCGAGCAATTTTTGCAATCTTAAATGCTTATAATTCTGTGGCAGATTCACCTGCTTCTCTAGTTTCATTTTTCATTTTAAATAGTGATGTTAATCTGGAGCCATCTCTAGGCTCACAGGGTGAATTCCATTGAATATACTTAGTTTCTTGTGATTTCTGTAACTCGCTGGATCAGGTGGGAAGCTTCATTGCAATAGAAATGTTGAAGGCTCCATCTGAAATGTGTTTTGGGCATATGCCTTTAATTCAAGTGTCCTTAACTGAACTTAACGTGTTCTTTATTTTGTATGTATACAAATAATAAAGCTTGTAAATTATTTCAGCAGCAGATGTTTGGTTTGAAGAATTTACAAGAATTAGCAGATTTAATCATCTGCAGTTGTGCAGTAGGAATGTATTTACTAGAACCTTGTTAACACATAGAATCTAAAAATAACTTATGCAAACACATAGCACACTTTTGGTACATATTTAAGAAGTTGCCAGATTCCACTGTAGCTTTTGAGTGATTTATGTTATCTTTATCAGGTTTGTAAGACTTCATGTTTAGGATCCAAAGTGAATTTTCTTCTCTGTTAATTTTTAACAACCTTGGTTTTATTTTATATTGCAGTGAATAACACAAATCCCGCACTCAAACTTGGCTTCCTTGTTAGATAAAGAAATTAAAATAAGGTGGTGGTTTTTATTGAAGTGTTATTTGTTGATGTAAGAGTATGTAAACTCTTAAGAATGTTTTATGATAGAATCATAGAGTTGTTGAATTGGATGGGACCCTGAGGGACAACTAACTCCTGGAAAGTTACAAAACCTGCTGTGGCTGTAGAGATCGATATGGGAGAGACATATTTTGTTGCAGCTGGAGCAGATGAAGATGGCTGGTTGGGCTGCTGCAGATGCTGCTGTTTGTCAAGGAAAGGATACCGATTTCTTTGAATTCTCTATTGTAGATTTTTTTTTTTGTTTAGACAGGAGCTTGGGGTGTTTTGTTTACTTTTTGTTAATCTTCTACTCGCAATCTCAGGTGCAGGAAAATTCATCCACCCAGAACCCTATGTCATTGGCTCTTTTTAAACTGGCCACTTCCTGTTTAAAACTCATGTAGCATGTTTGAGGAACTGTGGTTTGAGTGACAAGAAAACTCTCCAGTCTTCTGTAGTCCACTTTACACGCTTAGTAAAAGATGTTGGGGGCATGTGAGCACACTTTTGTTGTTGTTGTTTAGTCGTCTTAGTCATGTTCGACTCTCCATGACCCCATGAACCAGAGCATGCCTTGGAAACTCTCACTTTCTTCTCAAAGCTTCTCCTTTTTTATGTCCATGGAGTTTTCTTGGCAAAATACTGGAGTGGTTTGCCAGTTCCTTCTCCAGGTGGATCACATTTAGTCTAAACTCTCGGCTATGACCTGTCGGCCTTGCGTGGCCCTGCACGGCATAGCTCATAGCTTCTTGGAGTTATTCAAGCCCCTTTGCCACAACAATGCAGTGAACCATGAAGGGGGTGAGAACACTTAAATTGTAGCAAATTCCATTTAAATTGGGTGTGAATAACCTGTTCCCCCCCCCCCATCAAGAGTCACATTTCTTTGGCATAATCTGTTTGGGACTGTTTGGGTAAGCAGAAAGGCAATGGCAGGTGTGACCAGAGCAATAAGTGGGTTTGGTGAGATTTGTAAGTGATGCTGCCCTAGGACTGGAGGTTGTCCACCTCTCCATTAAGCTAGTGGAGCTTGCTTGCAACTATGTACGGCAGACACTGGCAGAGGAATGGGAGTGCGGAGGAAGCGGACTGCCCCCGGCTCCACTATTCCGGTAGGGTGCCATCACGGCACCCCCCCCCCGGACATGCGCCGTGCACCCCAATGTGCTGGGCGCCACACCCCCACAGGTGGCTCACCACGCCCCCAGAACACATGCCATGCCCCTGCAGGCAGCTCGCCATGCCCTCGCGGGTGGCGTACCATGCCCCCGGGATGTGCGTCACGCCCCCGGGGCACCAGCCACGCCCCCGCCTGCTCTCCGCCCTCAGTAGCAGAGCATGCAGCTTCGCCACTGACGGCAGAGTCAATATTTGTCTTCAGTCTCTCTGTTGTTATAAAACAAAAGGCACCTTTTTCCAGCTTTGTATGTGTTTGAACTAAAACCTTTTTAAACAGTGTAACCTTATGTTGAACTTATGTTTGTTGAACTTAGTCTGCCAGAGATTATAAAACCTGGTTGAAGGAATGTGCTGAGGCTAGCCAAAATACTTCTGTGTGTCATACTCTTCTTAACTTTATGCTGCTTATATTTTCAGTTAATGTGATCCTGAGTTATGCAATGCATTCTCGAGGACATCTTTGATGGGTATGATAAGCAGCAACCTTAGCAGATAGGCCTGCCTCTCTATGTATGCTCTCAGCTCCCTGCATATTAAAGCTGTAACCCTTCTCACAAGCAGTCTTGTCCAGGTTCAGAGTGCAAGCCAACCTTCCCAGCTTCAAATCCATAAAAAGCTTTATTTAGTCTGATACTGAGTAGCTTTGCTATGATGAAGATGCTGGAGACAGAGGGGGGGGTGCTATTTATTTCTTGTTAAATTTTATATCCTGTCCTTCATTATAAAACAATCACAGGGTAAGTCACAACATACATAACTATGCGGTATCTCTGAAATACCTCAATTGGTAGAGCGTGAGACTATAAATCTCAGGGTTGTGGGTTTGAGCCCCACATTGGGCAAAAGATTCCTGCATTGCAGGGGTTGGACTAGATGACCCCCGTGGTACCTTCCAACTCTAAAATCATATGAAAACAGCCTTGCAGATATTTCAGACGTCTAACAATTATACATCTCTTCTGCCTAATACAAATCAAGAGTCAAAAGGCCTAGTTTTAACTTGTCACCAAAAGCTAACCATTGTCTAACCTTTGCAGCAGAGAGGGCAGTATTTCACAACTGGGATACCATCGTGAAGAATACTTTTGTTATAGAGTCCCACCTGCCTGTGCTTACCTTGTAGATGGTGCAACCAAAAGGGGTTTAGTTAAGGCAGAACCTTTCATTTTACTGCAACAGTTTCTGTGGAATAGCTACACTTGCTTGCTCATTTTTTTTTTACAGTACATCGGCACAGTGTTTTGAACGAAGCATTCCCCTCTCAGGTTTTCCCTGTTCACCTTCCTTTTTCCTCTTCCCATAATCTGACGTTTTAAACTCTGAGAAATAGCTGCACAATTTCCCTAGGTCTATATGCCTTTTGTGCTGCAATCCTGGCTGGTTAGCTTGCACCTAGTAATTTTTTTTAGATCATTCTTTGCCAACCTGGTGCCCTTCAGATATTTTGAACTATGCCTCCCAGCTAGCAAGTTAATATTTTTAGGCCTCTTGTGCAGTTACTGAATGAGAAATGCATTTGCTTTCTGGGGATTGAGGCAGATACCTATTTCAGGCTGAAAATGAGACCTTGTATATGGACAGCAAATGCTAAATCACTGAGCTATGGAACCTCCTCAAGGAAGTACTGGGAAGAGTTTTTCTTTCTTTTTAACATTAAATTGCACATTAATTATTTTAAGGCTAGAGTCATAAACACAATTACTAGGGAGTAAGTCACATTGTATCCAGTGGGGCTTACTTCTGAGCAAACATGCTTAGCTTGCATTGCATAACCATTAGAAGCAGCTTTACAGGTTGTAAATACAGGGAGGTGCCAAGATTGGTAGACCTAAATATTGACATTCCCCCATCCGCTGAGTGCATGTACCTTAAAAAAAAAATGTTCCCACTGAGAGATCTAGTTTGTATTCATTCCTGTTCTGTTTTCAACTATGCTAAAATAGTGAATTAGTACTTGGCAGCTAGGAATATTAAAGCAGCAGAGGTCACCCAGACTTGTTTTGTTTTTGGTAAGATTTTCAATCGGTTTATCACCCACCCACCCCATGGCAGTCTGACTTTGGAACAGCTGCTTTCAGGAAACATGAGCATTGTTTATGTACCAGTTGCTGGAAACCACAAGAGGAGAGAGCGCTCCTGTGCTCAGGTCCTACAAGCCATATGTTTGGCCACTGTGAGAACATGATGCTGAACTAGATGGGCCATTGGCCTGATCCAGCAAGCTCTTCTTACGCTCTTAATTCCCTTGTTTAGATGGGAATGTAGTTGCTGATTAAAGGTAAGTACCGTGTGTTACTTCACTTGCAGGATGTGGTAAGACTGCTGTGTTTAGGGGGTTTGCTGCTCACCGTGCTTCATGGGGCTCTGGATTTCTTCTCCGAATTCCTGCCCTAATGGCACTACTGCACATAGACACAAAACCTGCCTTGTGTTTTTCACATTGCCAAATGATCTTATCTAATTTTCCAGCCTTGGAAATGTTGACTATTAAAAGGCTGTTTGGTTTCTTGTAATAAACACGCAAGGAGGACAGTTTCAGTTTGCCCATTTTTAGACTTGCATTCTTTGCCCCGTTTGTTTTGCAATGTTTTGTATGTCTGCAAATCATTTGCCCTTTCATGGATCCTGGAAGACAAAACTCAGTCAGGAAGTTCAAAGTTACCTGTGGAAAGAATGTTCAAATATGTCTTACCAAAAATAGCAGGTTCGGCTGTGTGAGTCTGGTGGTCTCAGAAAATAATCTGTAGCAAACTCTGGTGAAAGAGAATATCTAGCTAACTGCAGATAATGTGAAACGTTTTCTGTAGCAGCAACCAAAACAAAAACAGGGCTTTAACCAAAACATTAGGAAATGCCATCTGCCTGGTTATAGGTTGGGGTTTGGGGGAAAAAAACTGCAAGTAGGAGCTAACTGTCTTGCTCTGAATTCGAGGCAAATTATACTGTTTTCTCCAGGCTTTCAGCGAGGTGAAATAATATTTTTCCAGGCTTTGAATGAGGTGAAAAGCTCAATGATAAACAGATTGGATGTAGTCCAGTGTGGTGTTAACACATCAAGGACAATTCTCAAATAATGTGATCTTCAAGGTGACTAGGGGGTCAGTTCTAATTCTGTGTACCTTTGAAGCCAGTTATATTTAATCTGGAGTATGTCTGAATACTAGGAAAAGTATTGTATATTTTGGCTGTGGAATCTGGATTGCTGTTTAACCTTCCCTGTAAATGGCATTATTTATTAATCTTGTCTGACCTTTGATCAGGAGATCTCTGAGAAAAAGCCACATGGCTTTTGCCGAAACACTACAGCATTTCTCTTTAGCCTTGAGTGCCACATCCAAGCTTTTCTTTTAATGTCCTCACTGGATCTTCTTTCTCTGCTATGATTGGTATTATTCAGTGCCTTTTTTCTTAAAACATGTTTAGGTGTACTCTTATTTTGACTCAAGAAAATCACCATTTTATAGTTCAAGTCGGGGAAAATAAATACAGTAAATGTCACTATGTAACTTATCTTGGACTTTGGACCCTCAATGAACCGTGTACTATTGTTGCTGTTTATTAATTATAGAAGCATCAAGGCAGTTACAAATATTATCATAAAAACTACAATTGTATTTTTTTTTAAAAGTAACAGAAATAACTGGCTACATTTAAAAACAATACAGAATTAACATCTAAGGCAGAGACCTTTTTATCCAGCTAGAAAAGCTTGTTGAATAAAAAACATGGGCATCTCATATCTCTACAGGAATGCTGTTCAGCAGAACAGGGTAATGGTCACACTGAAAGCCCTGCTGCAAAATACTGTGCTGTGGGCTTGTGATATTTTGGGGAATTGAAGAATACATCCCCCCCCCCTGCAGAATGCTGTTTCCATCTTATGTGCAAGCCAGCCTTGGCTGTCCCTTGCCTTCCCATAGGCTGGTAGAAACTTGCTTCAGGTCTGAGCTTCAATCCCTACCAAGGAGCTGTTTATAACCCTGTAATAAACCCAATATGTTATCACCACCTGTGTGGGACCTCAATCAGTTGTCAAATGTTCAGCAGACACCATATAAGTGAACACTGGCAGAGTCTTCCTGAATACCTTGAGTTTACTTTCACAAATGACAAAATAAGTTCAGGAGACATTTGTGTTCTTAACTTTACTTCCTCGCTCCAAACTTAGGAATGTACTTGAAGTTCTGCATATGGCTAACCAGAGTGGAGAGTGATTGTTTTAAATTCAAATGAAAATAACAGTCAGGCTGCTCTGACATCTTCTGAGTCGCTGTTCTCTTTTGAGTGTGGTTAATGGTGCTGGATGTATCCTATAAAACCCAATGTACCATCAAGACTGCTTCTTCCCATTATAATTTTTCAGATTCCTTAGAAGCTTTTAGGAAATCTGCTTGGAAATTTCCATGTGTTACCCACAGCCTTTGATGTTGAGTGGCTTGTCCTTTCAAACAAAGACGGTATCAGCTGGAATGTTGTTTGGTGTCTGGTCTCCTCCTTTGGGGAATGTAATCTTTTGAGACTTATGCATTGCAAGGGGTTGGACTAGATGATCCTGAAGGTACCTTCCAACTCTACAATTATATTATTCTGAGGCAAACCATTGGGCTAAAGGGATACTTAAAGGGATACTTACTCAAGTAAAAAATGCTCTGCTAGTCTACCTATGTTCATAATGTATTATTCAACATATTAGAAAGATCCTCCATGTGTGAACTAATAAAGAGATGCCTCAATAGTTTCCACAACCCATTCTATCACCTTTTAAAAAGAGATTGATAGATAAAGTCTATTGGGATCTCCTCTCTCTCCCTGATTTTTTTTTATGAGCTTGTGAAATTGTTGTATAAGTTCAATTCTGCCCACTTTGAAGACTTCGGTGCACTAGCTTTGTTTGTTTGTTTGTTTTCATTTGGTTAATAATAGCTGTACACAACTCTCCCAGAGATACTGCAAGCTCATCTCTAATTTGTTTTTGCGGAATTTGTGAGAGGACCTCGAGTTTGTGAGAGGACCTCAGCAGCTACAGGGGAGTTGCATTTAAAGAGATGCTGATAATGTTCTTTCCAGGGCAGTGCAATCGCTTTTTTATGTTTTGGAAGTGTGGTACCATCTGTTGAGCGAAGGGGGCATACGCCATGATTTATTGGCTCATAGATGGTCTTTGTTGCTTTAAAGAAACTCTGTGCATCATGAGTGTCGGCTAAGTGCTGGATATCTTGAGCTTTTTTTAATCCACCAGGTGTTCTTTAGTTCTCTGGTTCTTCTTTGAACCTCAGACTTAGTGTTGGCATAGGTTGTTTTTTCTCTTAGTAACGCAGTTTCTATCTCTTTTCCGGTTCTGAAAGGCCTTCCTTTTCTTGTCAATAATGTGTTCAATCTCACTGTCATTCACATTAAACCTGTCCTGGTGTTTCTTGGTTTGGTATCCAATAGTTTATTCACAGGCTGCAATAATGGATGTTTTTATCTTGGTCTAGTGTTCCTCGGTGTTATCAGGGAACTCCGAAAGCAGATGGTACTTAAGAGTTGTTTGGAAGCAATCCCACCTAATAGGATCTTGAAGGGCTTGAGTGTTCATTTTGTGCCTTGGTTTCCTTCCTTGAAGCCTGTGTTGAGGTACAATCTTGATAGCCATTGTTGAACATATTAATCAGCAGTTGTTGGCACTTGTCATAGCTCTGGTAAGGAGCACATCACAGTGATCTTCAGCTTGGACAGTTGCATAGTCTAAGAGGTACTAGTGGTTCAACTGAGGGTGCCTCCATGATGTTTTAATTCTTTTATTGTCAAAAGAATCTGTTGGTAATAACAAGGTTGTGCGCTTCACATATCATAAAAAATAAGATTTTGTTCTGATTGCTGTTGCCAATTCCTTCTTTCCCAATAGTCCCAAGCCACAAATCAAAATCTCACCCAACTCTTGCATTAAAATAAGACAGGAGGATATTTTTTATCCTCCTTAGGCATCTTTGATAGGATGGCATCCAGCTGAGGATTAAAAACATTCCTTAATGCCTTCATCGGCATCCAGTGTTGTTGCATAAGTGCTTAGAATAGTAGTCTGTTGGTTTTTGGTGAATTTTATTTGAAGGGTTGAACGTCACTATTAAAGTTAGTTGGGACTTCTGACAAGAAATTCACAAGATCGTTTTTGATAGCAAAGCCTACTCCATGTATTCAGTGTTCTTGTTCAGGTAGACTTTTCCAGAAGAATGTGTAGCCTCCTTTTTCTTCAGTTATCCCTCGCTTGCTCTTCGAGTTTGTTGAAGCACTGCAATATCAAACATGGCAACTCTCTTGCAATGATGGGAGTCCTGCGTTCGGGATGCTCATTATCTGTGTTATCCAACAAAGTCCATATATTTCATGTTCCAAAGTTCAATTGTCTTTTACAACCGCTGGGTCATGACTCCACTGGGTGCTGTAATCCAGTCAGGGGGAAAGGGAGGCAGACTATGTTTAGGCAAGAAGAAGAAGAAGAAGAAGAAGAAGAAGAAGAAGAAGAAGAAGAATTTGGATTTGATATCCTGCTTTATTACTACCCGAAAGAGTCTCAAAGTGGCTAACATTCTCCTTTCCCTTCCTCCCCCACAACAAACACTCTGTGAGGTGAGTGGGGCTGAGAGACTTCAAAGAAGTGTGACTAGCCCAAGGTCACCTAGCAGCTGCTATTCAGGGTGAGCAGAGTGGATCCTAAATAGGATTGTTCAGTCATGGATACAACTGCCAAGCTACTCAACTGCCTCATTCCTTGAGTCAGAACAACTGGATCTGTATCCACTGCCCATGTGCCGGTTAATCACTAGGAGCTTCCAGATTTCACGGTCCTGACCATGTTACCATTTGCCGATCGCCACGGGACTTTTTTGAGTTTGGGTTTGGGATGGGCTTTTGGAAGAGGCCTGTGCATGAATTTGTTTTATGTGTGTAGATCAGTGCACGCTGACCAACACACAGTTTTCATAGTAAGGGTCTATTCCGATGGCATGCATATCATGACAACCAGTAGATTCTTATCTGCTGCAGCCTTCATCCACCTTCACAGCCATTGTAACATACCCATTTGTTGTCTTCCTCCTGTACTGCCATTGAAGACTTATTGGATCATTCTTTGTCTAGCTCCTCCCCTTTGACCTTACTGCCTTGGGTGACCCTGCTGGGAGTATGAGACTCCCGACGGCTTCACTTACAAGAGTCATAGGAACATGCAAGCCCACTCACCACGACAAGGTGATGATCCAGCGTGTGAGTGAGTGTTGGAGTATACCGTCAAAATCCCTGAACATTGTTCATGCTGGCTGGGGCTGATGGGAATTGGAGTCAGATAACAACTAGAGGGCCACAAGTTACACACCCCTGTTTTTAGGTAAAAATAAACAGATTTTGAACAATTTCCCAGTACCCCCCACAACTCTCTTTGCTTCATCCCACGTTGTCCAAGAGGGCCTCCCAGACTATATGGGAAGGGTTTTTTTGGGGGGGGGGATGTAGGGGACAGAAGCAGACAGGCAATCTGAACTACACCTTCCTATCCCAAGCCATAGTACACAAACTGTTGTTTTTTCTGCCTGTCTGTCTCTGCCAATCGAGGTTGACACTTCATGAATCCTATGAAGTGAGACCTAGTGCACAAAAAATGTGTCACTATTAAGGACAGAGGAGAAATTCAGTTCGGTTAGCATTTAAAGGGAAAGCTACCTAATTTGCATTTCCCAAAACTGTACACTACCTCAAACACAGCCACTCTCCATAAATCACACTTCTCTGGACTTTACAATTCACTTCTCTAGCAAGCAATCGGTAGGAAGTTTCATATACTAGGGTAAAGCTGTTTTTATAAATGTATATATTAGTGGCATGCAGAAATGCATTAAATTATGGAAAATTGCAAAAAAATGTGAATATCAGAGAAATTGCATACAGGGATGTGCATATTCAGGGAAATCTGCATGAAAATGCTGTTGAATTTTCATGAGGACTTTAAAAAACAATAATAATCACAAACTGATATGTAATTGTGGAGTTTAGAAAATGAGAAACCAAGAGAAACTGAAGTTGAAAGGTTTGGCCATCCCTAATCACGATAAATCTGTTGGTCATTTGTGTGCCACCAGTTTTTGTGATACTTTTTCTGATAGCTTCTGATACTTTTTGGGAAAATTTAGAAGGCAATAATCCTGGCCATTGTTTTAAGGTATTCACTGTCTAGTCCAGTTTCCTTTCTTGACAGCTGAATTAGCTATCACTTTCATATTGGCACTGAGTATAACAGCCCACTATGAGGCACTCTTTATCCACTTTCCGTAAAGGTATGCTAAGGCAGCTCTGAAACATTCTGCTCCTTCATTCATGTTTCCACCCCCTCTCAGTAGCTCTGCAAAGGCTATTCTTTACAATGAATGCATGTAAGGAACAGAATGATGTGAAACAGTGTTTTCATAACTCCTGAATGGGCCATTCTATTCCTGACGTCATACGAAATGCACTGAAACATGCTACTTTTGACTAAACAAAGAATAACTATGGTTGAAGCTGTCCGATTATTTTTTAAAATAATAAATCATTGTGGTGGTGTTGAGAAATCACTCTTTTAGAACCTTAGAGCTATGAATCTGCACTTGTAATATGAAGAATTTGTCATAAGAGTGTGGGAAAAAATGTATGTCTGTTACTGTGTGAGCCAGCGTTTCCCAAATGTCAGGTTGAGATGGAGTTCACCAGTAGAACATGAAAATAGTGAACCAGGTTGGGGGAACACCAAAACAATGGACAACTGGGGCCTGAACTTACGGATTTCAAAATTCCACTACTGGGCCTCCATATTAACATTTCAAAACAAGTGCAATGAAGTCTGCACACAGGTGTAAGACAAGTCATGGCTTAAAGTGTAAAGAATAGGGTTGAATTATACTGTGAAGCAGGGATGGGCCTTGTTGCACTCCCATCTTGACTAGGACTAGGGGAGAAATTCTGTGGACATGGATGATGGGTGTTATAGTCCAATAGCTTCTATAGGGCTATTGATTTCCCATCCCTGCTGTAAACACTATAACTGAGGATATTAACCACTGACAATGAATAAAAACTTACAGAATGTAAAATACATAAGATTGTTAAAAGAGGGTGAAAAATCAGAAAGCAGTATTAGATTATCTAATAAAAATTGCAGCATTTTGTTAAGGCTGTTGTAGGCTGTGTCTTGTGGCACATCAATACTTTAAATTAATCTATTCAAGCTTCAAAATCTATAAACTTCATCAAAAATGGCATGAGGTTGGCCAAGTACAGTTCTGTTTTCAATGCCAGTTAAGCACAGGCTTAAATCTTTCACACTGAAATCAATGGGTTTTTTTTTAAAGTGTTTAACTTTGGCAGGATCATTCCCATGGCTATTTAATATCACAATTACATATATATTGGCTTCTTCTGTACTATAGGAAGCGCAAATTAAAGGAAAAATCAAATGTATGTACAATGAAAATATAATATGAAGAATTTTAAATATGAGTATTTCTTCAGAGTTACTTGATACATCTTGTTGTGGTTGCATGAACAATTGTATGAGTTGAAATAGTCCAGATTGGTGTTACAGTATAATACCTCTGATGCGTCTGAGCTATGTTACCATGAAAACTTGTGGGTGTTAGCTTGGCATCAGGTTCCGTAAGGGTTGTTCCCAGCTATATGGTAGATAACGCTGATGGTATGTCAAGCTTTACAATCTTGTCTTTGCAAAGCTAACATTACACCCTATTCTGTGCCTCTGCATTCAGGCACAATAAGTTTTTAGATTTGGCTACTTGGCCCTGTTATATGAAACTCCTGGGGAAATTTCTCTTGAGCACTGTGCCCCAGTTTGATCAGGAGAGTATGTCTTTGAACAGTTGCCACCTAATGTCACATACAGCAGAAATACAAACTTAGATCTGAGGCTGTCCTTGCCCTACGTAAATTGCATTAAAGGCATTAAGTACCTGCTTGTTTTTTTTTTATTACAAAAAGCAGCTAGCAAGTGTAACTTTCCATACATCTTGGTGTGTTTTGGTGTGGTAGGGATTTTGTTGGAGCTGGGATGTGTTCAGCTTCCTGAAACCACATAGCGACCCACTGTTGCATGTGCTTCTCCAAACCAGAGGCTGGAGAATTTAAGATGTTTTTAAGAGTGAATTTGTAGCTGATTATCTGCACCTGGAGAAGATCGGTCTACATCCCAATCCCAAAGAAGGGCAGTGCCAAAGAATGCTCCAACTACCGCACAATTGCACTCATTTCAGCAAGGTTATACTTAAAATTCTACAAGGCAGGCTTAAGCAGTATGTGGACCGAGAACTCCCAGAAGTGCAAGCTGGATTTCGAAGGGGCAGAGGAACCAGAGACCAAATTGCAAACATGCGCTGGATTATAGAGAAAGCTAGAGTTCCAGAAAAACATCTACTTCTGCTTCATTGACTACGCAAAAGCATTTGACTGTGTCGACCACAGCAAACTATGGCAAGTTCTTAAAGAAATGGGAGTGCCGGATCACCTCATTTGTCTCCTGAGAAATCTCTATGTGGGACAAGAAGCTACAGTTAGAACTGGATATGGAACAACTAATTGGTTCAAAATTGGGAAAGGAGTACGACAAGGCTGTATATTGTCCCCCTCCTTATTTAACTTATATGCAGAATTCATCATGCGAAAGGCTGGACTGGATGAATCCCAAACCGGAATTAAGATTGCCGGAAAAAATATCAACAACCTCAGATATGCTGATGATACTACCTTGATGGCAGAAAGTGAGGAGGAATTAAAGAACCTTTTAATGAGGGTGAAAGAGGAGAGCGCAAAATATGGTCTGAAGCTCAACATCAAAAAAACTAAGATCATGGCCACTGGTCCCATCACCTCCTGGCAAATAGAAGGGGAAGAAATTGAGGCAGTGAGAGATTTCACTTTCTTGGGTTCCATGATCACTGCAGATGGTGACAGCAGTCACGAAATTAGAAGACGCCTGCTTCTTGGGAGAAAAGCAATGACAAACCTAGACAGCATCTTAAAAAGCAGAGACATCACCTTGCCGACAAAGGTCCGTATAGTTAAAGCTATGGTTTTCCCAGTAGTAATGTACGGAAGTGAGAGCTGGACCATAAAGAAGGCTGATCGCCGAAGAATTGATGCTTTTGAATTATGGTGCTGGAGGAGACTCTTGAGAGTCCCATGGACTGCAAGAAGATCAAACCTATCCATTCTCAAAGAAATCAGCCCTGAGTGCTCACTAGAAGGACAGATCCTGAAGTTGAGGCTCCAGTACTTTGGCCACCTCATGAGAAGAGAAGACTCCCTAGAAAAGACCCTGATGTTGGGAAAGATGGAGGGCACAAGGAGAAGGGGACGACAGAGGATGAGATGGTTGGACAGTGTTCTCGAAGCTACTAACATGAGTTTGGCCAAACTGCGAGAGGCAGTGAAGGATAGGCGTGCCTGGCGTGCTCTGGTCCATGGGGTCACGAAGAGTCGGACACGACTGAACGACTGAACAACAACAATCTGCACCTTTGCTCATATGTCACTATTATTAGAGTGAAATCCACATAATTATAGAATACTAGCTGAAGGATGCCAACATATGGCCACTTACCAAAAAAACTGGAAAAAACACTTCCCCTGTCAATGGTAACAGCCAAACAGCTCAGACGTTCTAATCTGCTTATTATAAGTTGATAGTGTGCTTTTCTTTTCTTTTTTTACTGCCACAAGAATATTAGCATTTTGTGCAGTTTCCTTTATCCCATTATAAGCACACAAGAGCACCTTATCAGGTTTTGGGTCTGTCGTGTGCTGCTGTTGTTCATTACTAAAATTGCTTTTCATATGTACCTCAAGGTCTTGTGTTTCCCTGATCACCACCCTTACAGGCTTACTCCAAATCCAACAAAAAAACACCCTTTATCTCTGAGGACCTGTTATATTGTACAGTAGACAGCTTCCAGAGGGTTTCAGAGTACAGAACTGCAACAGGAACTGCAAGCACCTCAGGGAAAGAATGTAAATAAAGCTCAACACCTATCGCTGCACAAGGAGCTGTTTTGAACAAGCTCTGACTGTGGTTTTGCCCACCCTATCCCTATCTAAAGCAAAATGGCTTGTGCAACTGTGCTACGAGTGGTGTGTTTGTTTCAACAGCAAATGTAAAAGTAGGTGAGGCATTGGTTATTTTTTTTTTATAATAGAACCTCTGTCTGGAAGTGACAGGCATGTTAGAACTGAAAGCATTTGGGGGCAGAGAGGGGATTATTGCGTAGATATTTACTATCACTCTCTGAACATCTCACCAAGCCTAAAGTTCTCATTTGGTCACAGCTTTCCATTAGAACACCATATGTGAAACATCAGTAGTCTACCAGGTAGTCGCTTGGGGTGGCAGCCTTTTTGGAATCAGTCTGTAACCCAAGAGGTTGGCCCCAATATACCTTGCAGTGTCTCGGCTCAAAGGATGCCAGGGCTTAATGTTTGGTATGTGTGCGGCTTCTGTGCTCAGTCCAAAAGTTGAGTCTCAGCATCCTCTCAGAAATCCAAGGCATCTTGAGACCCCCACCCCCTTTCAGGTCACATGCTGCAGTTGCTTTGGTTAGCCATGACAACATATTTTCCCCTGACCTAGATTATAATCCAAAATGTGACAGTGATAGTCGGTGAGATTAAATAGCCGCATTTCATTGCTCATTCTGTGTCGAGGGATACTGCACCTGACAGGTTTTTTTTCCTAGAAAACATTAAAAGAGGCGTTCCTAAGATTCTAGCTGTTTCATATCATTCAAGGAAGAATAATTCCTCCTCGGTTTAGAAATTACTCTCTCACATAAGCATGGTCCTTGAACTTCAGGCGCATTTTGAAATGCATTTTACATTGTTCGTCGCTAAACTAGTGAACTATAAAAATAACTCTCAGGCAGCTTTAACTCTCGTGGAAATAAGCTTTCATTTCATTCAAATCAGACTCAGTGGATCACAGGGTAATAATAAGAACAGTAAACATGATTTGAGAGCATAGCTGTGGGGTTCAATCACATCTTATGCTAGCCTGGATTTACACAGCAACTAATGCTGCAGTTGAAATCATGAATGTGTTTTGTCCTAAAAGTGTTACATTTTTCTCTTCCAAAAAAGCGACCGGCTGCTGCTAAATGATAGTTTGCCAGCACTGATCGTTAGCAGATTCCTCACGCTTAGAACGGAGAAGAGAGTGGCGTATTCTGAAAGGGGGAACAAAAGCTGGGAGGGAGAGAAAGGAAGATGCTGCTGAGGCTGGAGCGAGCCAGTTTGAGCCGGCACTATTTAGCAATGACGGAGAGAGTAGAGGTGGGAATGGGGGAAGGGGAAGGGGAAGGCACTCGCCGGGGAAAGGCGGGGGGGGGGCGCATCTCAGTTCAGCAGGCACTAGCTCCCGAAAGGTTCGTTGCTAAAGCTGCTTTAGCAAAACATTATCTCCTTTAAATGTGTGTGCTTGTTCCCATGATTGTCTGTGGGAGAGAGACTAGGTAGGAGCATCAGAATGCAGCACTGCACAGCCTGAAGATTTGAATTCAAACTTCTCTGTTTGATTTCCGACTTGCCGTTTGCTTTCTGCTTTTGTGAGTGATGTAATGCTGCTGGCATACCTTCATTAGGTGTGCGATTTTGCGCGCACAAGTCTTTTTTAGCATGAAGAAAGCAAGACAAAAGTTTAAATGTGTGTGGTTACTCTGACCTCTATGGTTAATAGCTGTGGTCATCCTAACGCTCTCATTGGGGGAGGGATGGGGGTTTACAAACACACACACAACATCGCTTCGTTTTACATACATACAATAGAGGGTAGCACGTGTGTGTTCTATATGGAGATTTAAGTCCTATTCAGGCATCCGAGTGGACACACATGTGGGCTTAAACAGGTGAGGGGAGGTCCACATGTGTGCTGAATCCATTTCAGATACTTGTGTGTTCAGTGGGAAGTTCTGAATGAGACCTCTTTTGGTGGCTGGGACAACGATCTGAAGCAAAACCAGAATGCGCTGGGGTATTGGGGCACGGCTGCCATGCACCCCATTCCCCTGGGAAAGGCCCCTTGCATTTGCTCAAATGCTTGAATGGGGCTGGAGAATTAACATTTCATCCCGTTTGCTGGGCTGGGTCTGACGCGCTCATGTTATGGTGCCATTCTTCATTCCCTATCAGTTTAAGAAGTGATCTGATAGTTGCCACTGTCACTTTTACCATGTGCAGCTGATAAACAGTATGCACTACTGAACACTTTGCGACTACTGTTCACAAGATTACCACCTCTAAAAATCAGCCTGAGAATTTAATTACATGCAGCTTTCAGTGCACAGTTGTTATCAAGCCCTCTTCTGCCTTTTGCAGAGTTGGAAGTAGGCTAATTTGTAATTGTTGTAACATGCTTTTTTTGTCAGTGGCAGAGAAATTCAGTCTTCTTGTCCTCCCTTCCCCAAGTACCAGGTAATAAACAATTTCTTAATTTTAGCATGAAGCTAATATGCTAAATATTTTGCACCTTTGTTTGATAGCTTAATTTTCCTTATCTACTGACACTCTTTAGCAAGGTCATCAACATCCAATATGGCCTCTAGCAGAGTACGGTACCTCTAGTTTCTTTTTGATCATGCTCCTCTATTGTAAGAGCTAGGGTCTTCTCTTGCCAGTTTCTTTGCCTCAGGCCAAATTCAGAGTTCAAAAATGGGGGAACACAGAACAGTGTGCACTCATTTATGCCATGTTGAACTGTATTCGTTGCTCACTGTGAGCCAGGGATCTGGGAGACACAGCTGCTTCACATAAGCCACATTATCTACTTGGTACACACATTGCTTCCACATGGGGGGAAAGCGTGCATATTGCCTGGATACCATCACATCTGATGAATTGGATGGCATGTGTATCCATTTTGCTGGCCAGCTGAGGCTTCGTATTGTGTGATACATAAACCTTTAACAACGTATTCATGGACCAGAAAGGCAACATAGGAGGGTCTGTGCGTTTATGCAGGGAAATTCCTGGCATGCCCTGGTTTTGGGGTGTCAAAATGGCATTAGGGGGGAATTTTGCCGAATCGGAAAAAATGTCAGGGGAAACCCAGATATATGGCAATGTGATGGAAATAGCGGTGGAAACACCTCAAAAAGCTTAAAATCACTATTTGGGGGTGGAGAAGGTGTCCCCCACAAAGTTTAACAATTTGGGTTTGTTCCCCCAAAATGCTCAACAGTTTTGATGGGTTTCTTTAAAAAAGGTTGGGGTCTTCCTTAAAACTGCTCAGGAATTTTACTTTTTTATATATGGCAACCCTATGGGGTGGTTGCTTGCCTACTGCAGTTCCCATTCCAGCCAACAATCTGAAAATTGGGGTCAGGGCATGGAATAGCATCAGGAAACCCCCACTTCATACCTCGTCTCTGCCGTGAACTCACTAGGTGCCTTAGGTGGGGTGGCGGGAATCTGACTATTTTGCTTTTTCATGTTTCATTTTTCTTTTCTTCGGTTAAGTTCTTCACATTTCCACATTAGTTTGCAACTTTAATTTTTTCAATGGCCTTTTTATTTAATCAGGCTTTTTGTGTGAATTATGCACATTTTTTTGCAATGCGATTTCCCCTAATTTAACACACATTTGCATGTTAGTTTTGCTCACACACACATTTTATGCACACATTACCTTTGAGTGCATTTTTGCACACATTATTTGGCATTGCAATATACAGAGAAGTGCAGATTTCTAAGGATAGCTTCATTGGGGGGGTTGCATATTGTTTTAAGAAAGTGCAGATCAGTTAGATTCACATTTGAATGTGAATTGAATCCAATTTCTCCCCCATCCCTAATGTCAGGCGAGCTACTCTATCACAAAATCTTAGGAAATAGGGAAGAGTCGATGCTAATGTAGAAGGCTTTGTAAGAAACAGGCATGGGATGGCACAAGCAGGATCTGGAGGCATCACACAGGCCTTTGCTGCTTCATACATCATGAGAAACCATAGTTGTGCATAACAGAAGTGAGCCATGGTGAGCTGTGAGCTCACAGGTTTCCCCTTCTAATTCCTCTTTCATGCACCAGCTCTCAGACATTCCACAGGAAGCTTCCCTGACTGGCTGCCAGTCTTCCCATATAGGCACATGCATGGGCAGACCCATAGCCAGTTGGGAAGCTGCCCATTTAACTTTGAGGGCTCTCAGATTTCCCATACACAGCTTCCCCTAGGCAGCATGGTTCTTGTAATGTCATAAGAGGATATTACCAGGAAGCTTATCCCAGCAGTTAATGCAGAATAGTTGGGTTTAATTACAGGTAGGTAGCTGTGCTGGTCTGCCATAGTCAAAACAAAACAAAAAACAAAAAAAATTCAGTAGCACCTTAGAGACCAACTACGGTAAGTTTGTTCTTGGTATGAGCTTTTGTGTGCATGCACACTTCTTACTGTATATTGGGAGCGCTGTGAGTTAAACCACAGAGCCTAGGGCTTGCTGATCGTAAGGTCAGCAGTTCGAATCCCCATGACAGGGTGAGCTCCCGTTGCTCGGCCCCTGCTCATGCCAACCTAGCAGTTTGAAAGCACGCCGTGCAAGTAGATAAATAGGTACCGCTCTGGCAGGAAGGTAAACGCCATTTCCGTGCGCTGCCCTGGTTTGCCAGAAGCGGCTTAGTCGTGCTGGCCACATGACCCAGAAGCTCTACGCCGCCTCCCTCGGCCAGTAAAGCGAGATGAGTGCCGCAACCCCAGAGTCATCCGCGACTGGAACTAACGGTCAGGGGTCCCTTTACCTTTTTATGCATGTGGTAGAAAGTAAAAGTTTCAGTATTTAGTATTTCCTGTTTCAGACCACTGATAGGTACATTAAATCAATTGCAGGAAGACTTAGCTTTAAAGCAGGGGTGGCCAACTTCCAAGAGACTCCGGTCTACTCACAGAGTTAAAAACTGGCAGTGATCTACCCCCTTTTGGGGGGGGGTTCAGATTGAGATGTTGAGCTTTTTTTAGGAAGGAAAGCCATCCATGTTTTGGGAGGGTTCGGGTCAAAGTTGAGCTTTTTTAGGAAGGAAATCCCTGTTTGGGGGGCTTCAGGGCAAAGATATAGAGCTTTTTTTAGGGGAGCCGAAGTTGCTGAGCTTCTTTGGGGGGAGCCAGTGATCTACCAGTGATCTACCACATATATCCAGTGATCTACCAGTAGATCACAATCTACCTGTTGGACATGCCTGCTTTAAAGAAACTTCTTGATGTTAGATGAGCTCATTTCAGCATGCTGGGAGGATATCCTGGGTTGTGATACTGAATTTGCATTTCTTGTACTGACTTTAAACATGGGATTTAAAGAATCTGAAGAAGTGTGCATGCACATGAAAGCATCTGAAGAAGTGTGCATGCACACGAAAGCTCATACCAAGAACAAACTTAGTTGGTCTCTAAGGTGCTACTGGAAGGATTTTTATTTATTTTTTTGACTATGGCAGACCAACAAGGCTACCTACCTGTACATGGGATATTGTGTTTGTTTCCAGTAATTGCAGAATGGCCACACACACACACACACACACACACACACTGCTTCTGAACCAAGACAGTGTGAAAAGGCTTAGCTGGATTTTTGCCACTGATAGCAGGTTGCAGAATCTTTGTTAACAATGTTGTTGTTCAGTCGTTCAGTCATGTCCGACTCTTCGTGACCCCATGGACCAGAGCACGCCAGGCACGCCTATCCTTCACTGCCTCTCGCAGTTTGGCCAAACTCATGTTAGTAGCTTCGAGAACACTGTCCAACCATCTCATCCTCTGTCGTCCCCTTCTCCTTGTGCCCTCCATCTTTCCCAACATCAGGGTCTTTTCTAGGGAGTCTTCTCTTCTCATGAGGTTGTGTATTAACAATACACAAGCATAATCCACTTTTTCAAAGGGTCACAGAGAGTGCCCCTGAGCTAAATGCAAGCATTAACAGTAGAAATAGCCCTGATTTCCTGCAATTATTTTGTAGTTGCTTGCACCATTCGGAAACAAATTATTGTGCTCTACATCCACACTACCCCCTTGCCATGCTCTCCTTTTGCATTGTCCTTGTCAGTATTATTCAGGACCTACAGATTAATTGCCTGTTAGCCCTGAACTGTTTCTGTTCACACTTTAGCTGAATGAATGGTGATGCACTGCTCTGACACAAATCATGTGTAAATGAGACCTTTTCTCTGGTACTGTAGCAAGGTACCTGGTAGTTCATAGTATTAAGTATAAGATTAGAGTCCTGCAGTCAGTCGGGGTTTTTTCCAATCAGTTTGCATAATAATAATAATATTAATAATAATAATAATAATAATAATAATAATAATAATAATAATAATAATTTATACCCTACTCATCTGGCTGTGTTTCCCCAGCCATTCTGGGCGGCTTCCAACAAAATATTAAAATACAATAGTCTGCTAAACAGGGCTACCTTCAGATGTCTTCTAAAAGTCTGGTAGTTCTTTTTCTCTTTGACATCTGGTGGGAGGGCATTCCACAGAGCGGGTGCCACTACTGAGAAGGCCCTCTGCCTGGTTCCCGTAACTTGGCTTCTCGCAGTGAGGGAACCGCCAGAAGGCCCTTGGTGCTGGACCTCAGTGTCCGGGCAGAACGATGGGGGTGGAGACGCTCCTTCAGGTATACTGGACCGAGGCCATTTAGGGCTTTAAAGGTCAGCACCAACACTTTGAATTGTGCTCAGAAACATACTGGGAGCCAATGTAGGTCTTTCAAGACTGGTGTTATGTGGTCCGGTGGCCGCTCCCAGTCACCAGTTTAGCTGCCACATTCTGGATTAGTTGTAGTTTCTGGGTCACCTTCAAAGGTAGCCCCACATAGAGCACATTGCAGTACTCTAAGCAAGAGATAACTAGAGCATGCACCACTCTGGCGAGACAGTCTGCGGGCAGATAGGGTCTCAGCATACCAGCCTGTGTACCAGATGGAGCTGGTAAACAGCTGCCCTGGACACAGAATTGACCTGCACCTCCATGGACAGCTGTGAGTCCAAAATGACTCCCAGGCTGTGCCCCTGGTCCTTCAGGGGCACAGTTACCCCATTCAGGACCAGGGAGTCCTCTACACTTGCCCGCCTCCTGTCCCCCAAAAAAGTACTTCTGTCTTGCCAGGATTCAACCTCAATCTGTTAGCCACCATCCATCCTCCAACCACATGCTTGTTGCCCCTCGATTCTTGACCATGTGCAACTTTTTTCTACCCATTCTCTTTCCCATCAGATTCTTTCACATTTCTTCACTTCCTGTCACTGCTATTTGACCACCCCTTCCATCACATTTCCTAAGCCTCCTGTTGCCTGGTTTCCTTGGCACACTGTCTTGTCAGCCTCCCTGGTTCCTACCTTCCTAGGTTCATGTGTCCTCTCCTCCTCCTTTTCTACTGTTTTCTGCCTGTCCTGCCTTTATCTGGGAGCTGAGCAGCTCAGTCAGTGGAAGCCAGACATTTTTATTCCTGCCTCGCCCATCTGTGACATTAGGGTTAGCAGTTGCTTTGCCACTTCCTCCCCCAAACATTTTTCCTGCAGTATTTGGATTCATGTGTTAAAGCATCTAGTCTTTTAACTAAAGAATGACCTCAGTCATAATATACTTACAAGTCCTGTTGTCCTCATTGGAACATTTCTAAGCACAGGTGTTGAGGATCAGTCTAAAAGATAGGCTAGGAAAAAATGAAAAAGACAAAGAGTAAAATGTGAATTGTGGTAAAGGTGTGTAGCTTTTGACTCTTCATTGAGGCAAGCTCTGCCTAGGATTGTCAAGTGTGCCTTTTATGATCTAAAGAGAAACCAGAGTATAAGTGCCCCTTCTACAATCTCTTTAAAGAACAAGAGGAGAAAGCAGGAGATAGTAAGAGAAATTATTTGGGGCACAAAGTCCTTAAGGTGAAAGCTAGTTTGTTTATTTGTTTGTTTGTTTTGTTTTGTTTTTACAGCTTTTATATTTATAGCACTGTGATGTTCTCAGGTTTTATATAGCAATGCGAATGATTCCATTGCAATATATAAGCTTTCCTGTATTCTGCACAGGTTTTCAGTGTGACACTTTTGGTGTCTTTTAGTACCATCTGTGAAGTATGGTTATTCTTCACTATAGCTCCTTGAATATAGGCATGCTCTTGGTTGATGAGGTATCTGAATCTCTTAAGCTCCAATACAGCATGGTGCTGTAGTTTATGTTATATCGACTATTCTGTTCAATACTGCTTAGAGATTACAGTGATTGAGCGGCATGCAAATTGTGAAACGAAATAAATAGTGAATCAAAATAGGATAACAGTCCTGTGACTCATTCTGAGATGGGGAACCAGTGGCCACCCCCTTTTGTTGCACAACCTGCATCTCCCCTGATCATTCGCCATGCTAGCTGCAGCTGATGGGAGTTAGGGTCCTACAACATCTGGAGGGCCACGGGTTCTCCGTCACTCCTATAGGTATACTACATAGCAGGCCCATACAGAGGCCCCAGCAGTGCTGTGGAACCTAATCCTTCCCTAGAGCTCAGGAACCAGCACCTATGATTTTATAACGGAAAACATCAGTTACTGCAGTGTGCACTGCTATTCATCTGTCATTAGAAATGCTTTGGACACATGGCTAAATGAGACATCCTATTCATGGGGTAAAGGTAACAAAAACAAAACAAAACAAAAAAGGTAAAGTACCTATTTATCTACTCACACTGGTATGCTTCCAAACTGCTAGATTGGCAGGAACTGGGACAGAGCAATGGGAGCTCACCTCATTGCATGGATTTGAACTGCCGACCTTCAGATCGGCAAATCCAAGAGGCTCAGTGGTTTTAGACCACAGCGCCACCCGCTCCCTTCACCCCATTGGGTAGAAAGGTACTAACACAGGTACAATGGTACTAGAAAGTTGCTCCCAACAGCTGGGCCAGCTGCTTTTTGTTTTCCAAGCTCAATTCACAGGACAAAGCTATGAAAGCCATAAATTGTCTGAGCCCAACAGAACTTTGGGCACGGGTTAGCAGCCTTTGGAGACCTCTGCACACATTCACAGACCGGAGAAACTGTCACACGCAGCTGGCAAACCAAGCACATAGTGCAGCCTAGTGTATTGGCAACAAACAAATGCTTCTTTGAAGCCTAATTTCAGTGGCAGGGAGAGAGATTCTGTGGGTAACAAGAAAGGCTGCTGCAGGGACATTGACTTACAGCACAACCTGAAACATATTTATTTAGAAGTAAATCCTTCTGACTTCTGTGGGACATACACTCTAGTCATAGCTTTTTTTAAGGGAAATTGTCTTATTCCAAATAGGAGTCCTCGCAAGAAAAGGGAAAAGTTGACAGCTATGACTCTAGTAAATGTATTTACGGCCACAGCTTTTTTCTGCAACTCTAACCCCACATACATAGGAGTCAGTCCCGTTGAACTTGGTGGGATATACTTCTGAGCGGACATGTCTAAGGCTTAGTTGTTAATCACCAACCCTATTTCCTAGTCATGTTATTGCATGATACCTTAGCTTCAGCAGAGGGATGCCAGGTCATCCCCCTGTTTTGTAGCATTGGGCAGAAAACAAACAGGCTGAGTTCTTGGTGGGCCATTGTATGTGTCTGGTGGGCTGTGTTGGGCTACATGTACAGGCCTGCAGCAAATCATGGGAAAACAGTGTTAGATGCAGTGGGCTTCAGAAGTCTTTGGTGAAACTGCCAACTTTGAACCAAGCACTTTAATGTAAAAAAAAAAGCTCACATAGCATAGGAGCACTTGACAAACTAGCTAGCTAATATTTGTCAGCATTTTTTAACAGAGAACAGCAGATTTTGAGTCTTGGGTTTGCATCAGGTTATTCATCTTAATTGCTGTTTATAGAAGAGTGTCTGGAATGTATGGATAAGTACGACAATGCCCTTAACCCTCTTCACACCTAAATATAAAAACATATTCATTGCCAAAGAACAGGGTGGGACACACCCTTCCAGTGCACTGTGTAAACAACTGCTCTTTCAAGTAGCTTGAAAATGTCAACAGTTATATAAGTCATTGCTTCATTATCTAATTTTTTTTTAGCTATGCAGGCACTACATATTCCCGAGCACATAGGAGACATTGTCAGGGAAAAGGACTGTATAATAGTTTAACTGAATCAGATTATGATTTTTCACAAATAAAAACCAAATGGTGGAAGTGATCATCAATTGCATTTTTTGCGCAGCTACATGAACTTAAGTCCTGGCTTGTGAAGTTATGTTGGCACAGAAGCAAATCTCCCTGTTTTCTGGTGCCTATCTCTGAAAGAAAAAAATCACTGTTCCTGTTTCGTCTTTTCTTTCTTTCTTTCTTTCTTTCTTTCTTTCTTTCTTTCTTTCTTTCTTTCTTTCTCTTTTTCTGGGATGCCTTTTTTAAATTGTCCTGGTGTGAGTAGCTAGCATTTGGTGTTCTGTAAGTTTTAGCTTCGTCCCCTCAAGTATCTGGAGGTTCAGTATCTGGGTAGGTGGGTCTTAGTTTAGTGCACCCGTAAGTAAATGCATGTATGAAGATATCAAAGCACGCTGCAGTGTGCAGCCTGACATTTCAACCCATTCCAGAGTGAGCTATATTTCAAACTGTGTAATATATTGTTACGGTCATTTATATTCTAGCGTATCTGAAACCCATAGAATAAAAAACCCTTTTAGCTTTTAAATCTGTAGAGGTTGATTCAGAGGGCAAGGGAAGAACCTATGGGTGGAAACTGTAGGGAAGCAGATTTGAGCTAAACATCAGGGAAAACTTCCTTATGGTAAGAGCTGCTTGACACTGGAAAGGATTTCCTCAGTGGGAGGTGAACACTCATTTGCTGGAGGTATTTAAGCAGAATCTGGATGGTCATCTGCCAAGGGTGCTGTAATTGCACAGGTGGCACCGTGGTCTAAACCACTGAGCCTCTTCGGCTTGCCGATCAGAAGGTCGGCGGTTCAAACCCTCGCGACAGGGTGAGCTCCTGTTGCTTTGTCTCAGTTCCTGCCAACCTAGCAGTTCCAAAGCTTGCCAGTGCAAGTAGATAAATAGGTATCGCGGCAGCGGGAAGGTAAACGGTGTTTCTGTGCGCTCTGGTTTCTGTCACGGTGTTCCATTGCACCAGAAGCAGTTTATTCATGCTGGCCACATGACCTGGAAAGCTGTCTGTGGACAAACACTGGCTCCCTCGGCCTGGAAGTGAGATGAGCACTTTAACCCCATAGTCACCTTTGACTGGACTTTACCATCCAGGGGTCCTTTACTTTTACCTTTTTAAATGCAGCCTGCATTGAGGCTGCACTGAGCAGCTGGTTGGATTAGATGACCTCTGGGGTTCCTCCCAAACCTGTAAAATTGTATGATTCAATGACTCTGACAGGGTGTAGAAATGCAGCACACCATCGTGTCATGTCATGGGGGTGTATAGGCTGGAGCTTGTGAAGTGGAATATTGGCAAAAGAAAGAGGCATTACAAGGACATCCCTATTTTCATATAGCAGTCATCCTGTCCAAACCTAAGCACTTACTTAGTATTGTACCAAATTTTGGGTTATTGCCAATCTGCAGCAAATCAATATCTCTGAATAACATGCAAGTATTTGTTGCTCATTACTGTGAGGTGATGAGTACAGGTTCACATGCTAATTCTTTAGTGCTTAATATATTTAGATTCCTTTATTTCATCAGGATTTCATTTCAGGTACATATGTGTAAACCAGTGCTCTATGAGCATGTGAAGCCAATGCAGAGACCTACAGATCACTTCCTTTGAAAGAATCCCATTTATTTAGGACTTTAGGATTATGGCCATTGCTGCAAAACAATTCCCAATTTATCTCACCAGCCTGTACAACTATAACTGCTAGTGTAAAAAAAAATGTAAATTGAAACTTGGACCCTGCTTTTACCTCAGAAAATGAAGTAATGTCTGTTATTATTTAATTCATTCATTTCTTACAAGTATTATTGTTCTTTACTTATTTTCCATGTCTACACTGTGCCTTCCTTGGCTGAAAGTGGTTATTTATAATAGGAAACTGGCTTGGATTTCCTGTTAATATCCATTCAGCTACACATTCCTATGTGTGTCTATTTCTATGTACACTTTTGTTATATCACGTCAAGAATTTCATCCAATCCAACAGTATCCTCGAAAGTAGAATAGAATGTATTTTAAAGTGTTGGCTTCTTAAACAAAAGTTATTGTGAAAAGTTCCACCATAGAACACTTCTCATATTTCTTTTAGTGTAACAAAATATAATATAAACTCACTCTAAAGGCTCATCCAGGAAAATGTTAACCATCCCAAACCTTCCAAATCTTCAAGTCACCTCCCCAAACCTTCAAATTTATATCTTTCCTCCCCTTGCCAATTTCCCATGATGCTCACTGCTTGAAAATGTGTCATGTAGCTCCTCGGAACAGAGAACACTGAAGGCATGAGAGTTTGGCTCTCTCCTCAGTCCTCCCTAGATTGATGGTTCATTTCTTGAAACACCAAGGGCCAGAAGTTTACTGGATGCATACCATGAGACATAGATATATGTAGCATGAGTTAGAGAGCCCAGAGCATCTATGTGCTTTTGTGTGTGCATGCTCTTTAGGCAGGTGTGCAGTGAATCCTGGAAGGACACATTTAATCACGAAAAACACTATATCCAAAATGTGAATACTAAATTCTTATAACAAGAAGCCAGAATGTTTTGCTATTTAAAAAATAGGAAATATATTTCTTTTGTTAGGAATATAGGAAGCTGCCTTATACTGAGACCACTGGTGCATCTAGCTGAGTATTTGAATTGACTGGCAGCGACTTTCTAGGGTTTTAGCTGGGGGTTCTCCCAGCCGTGCCTGAAGATGCCAGGAATTGAACCGGGCACCTTTTGCATATAAAGAATTTGCTGTACCAGTGAGCCTCAGCACTTCACCTTGTTCGTCACCGAAATAAGTAATACACACATTCATACACATGCATAAGCAGGAAGCACTTCTGCCTGCACACTGTGTGAAGGACAAAATTGCATATTTCAAGGCATGTCAATCTGAAGAACCACTTGACATTGGAAGGGGTCTTTTCTGGGACGGAGGAACCAGGTGTGAGCAGAACACCACGCACAACATCTCACATCAGTTCCTAGCCATGTTCTTATATAAAACCAACTAAATAAATACATTTTTTTTAAAATGCCTTTTGGTTTTTCCCGCTGCTTTTGGTTGTTTTGTGTGCTTAAGTTGAATAGATCTAGCGTTGCGTCGTACTTTAACAAAAGGGAGCATTATCTGGGTTCTCAAATGATCTCGGTGGTTTGTTTTAAGCCTTTCTGCAAGAAATAGCTAAGGATTAACACCAGCTGTTTTGAAAGATTATATTTTCTATTATTAGTGTTAGTGAAGAACACTAATGATCTCGCAGCTATATTTGAAGCTGTAGTTAACCGAAACAGAAGCATTACCAGGGCATTTTCTTTAAAGCAAATTCACGAAGCTCAATAGGAAATAATATGATCTTGAGAAGAAATGTTCCAAAACCAACATTTTTCACAGTAGACACATGCTGATATTTTCTCCTTCCTGGTAAGAATTTATTTTTACTCTAAATGATCACAGTGAGAGGAAAACTTTGAAGAAAGATCTGTATATTTTATCAGGTGCCTGGAAATGTCAAACTGACCAGTGTTGGAGTCTGAGTGAGTCAGTTGTATTTATTTATAAAATTTTTGTACTTATCCACAGAAAAGCTCTCTGAGCAGTTTTACAAGAAGGGGCTGCAGATCACTGGCAGAGCATCTGCTTTGCACACAAAAGGCCCCAGCAGTGCCAGATTTACATATGGACTGAGCAAGCTGCAGTCCAGGACCACATAATCTTGGAGGGCTTCAGTCTCTTGCTAATTTTTCCCCCCCAAAAGGAAAGTTTTACTATCTAGGCCCAAACAAAATAAAAAATATAAAAATTCCTTCCAGTAGCACCTTAGAGACCAACTAAGTTTGTTCTTGGTATGACCTTTCGTGTGCATGCACACTTCTTCAGATACACTGAATCAGAAGTCACCAGACCCTTTAAATATAGTGAGAGAGTGGGGAGGGGTATTATCCAGAAGGGTGGTGGGAATGGGTGATTGGCTGATAGGTGTGTGGAAAACCTGTTGACGACTGTTAACGACTGCAATTGGTCTTACAGGAAAAGGCAAGGGGTGAGATGGCTACCTGTATCTAGGCCCAGTTGCTCATGTATGTCATGCATACTAGTCATACCGGTGAAAGTATGGCTGAGCTGATGCTGAACTACTTCAGTGAACTTGAATTAGATTTCAGTAAATGTAGAGGACAATCATATGACAATGCAGCCAATATGTCTGGAAAGTATAAAGGCATTCAGCAAAAAGTTCTGGAAAGGAATCAGTTTGCAAAGTTTATTCCATGTGTTGGACATTCTCCTAAATCTAGTTGGATGAAACGCAGTTGACTCACCCCTGGATGCAATGAATTTATTTATTGCCAGAATTAACCATCTTTATTGTTTTTTCCTCAGCTTCTACAAAAAGATGAGCAGTGCTAAAACAAAAATATTCTTGTCTCTTGAGTCAAAGGTTCCTAAACATTTATCAGACACAAAATTATGAAATCAATATCACAATTCGGACTTCAAACCGGTTTGGAACAATATATTAATATATCACCCAGCCCTAATCTAAACTAGCACTTTTAATTACAGATGTCACCAGAACTTGTATATCCATGCTTAGGATATGAGTTTCAGGGTCTTAGAATGCTTTTCTCAAGAAAAGCAGCATTAAAAACCCCAAATTCTTATCCAGCTTGGATTTTAAATCCAAGCTGAAGAGGAATTCACTTTTTCTAAAATGGCCCCATATTTCTAGCATACCATGTTAGTTATTTCTTCTTGTTATCTTTCCTGAAGGAGAAGGATGTGTAGGTTCATATTTATGTATGTGTGTGTGTGTGTGTGTGTGCGCGCATGTGTCATACTTTTTGAAACTAGGCTCTCTTAGATATTTTGCTACTATGTTATTTTAATTTATTTTTTAATATTGGAATTAATTAACTAATTAGGTTTATATACCACCCTTCATCTGAGGATCACAGGCCTGTTTACAATATAAAAATAGAATAATACATACCATAGTAATACCACCACGAGAACAATACCACCACCACCACCACCACCCCCAATTTAAAAGGCCATGGAGTGTTTTAATTAGCCAAAGGTCAGGGAGAAGACAAATTCAATTGTTTTTGTTATATTGTTGTTTTGGTTTTTACACTGTAAACTACACTAGAAATTGTATGTTGAAAGACAGTACAGAAATCTCATGAACAGGTAAACAATCTCTGCCTTATTTGGATAGCATTTTTGGCCTTCATCCAGCCCATTACTTATTCCAAACAGCAAGTCAGAGATTTCTCTTGCCTTGTGGGAGTGGGACTTGAGGAGAAGGAGAGGTAATTGAGTGTCATCAGCACACTGATGATTCTGTACTCCTAATTCTTTGATGACCTCCCCAAGCGCTTTCATGTACCCATAGGGGACGGTTACAGAACCCTGCAGCACCCCACAGGAAAACTCCTGCAAGAAAGAACATCTTTTGAAACATACCCAAGTAGGATCAAACTTCCTGCAAGGGAGTGCCATTAACCTTGGAGTGTTTACATTCAGCAGTAATCAAGCATGCTCATTTTATTTTATTTTATTTTATTTTGCTTTTTACAAGCTGAGATGTTTCAAGTGCAAAATAATTTTCAGTGATGTGTTCATTTCACAATGCAGATGTCATTGCCTACGTGTCACAGTATTGTCACTTACAAGAAAATACGGTTGTCAGGATGCACTTTGAGCTCTATGTTAAGTTTAACTAGGCTTGCCATATAGACACGTCCTAAAAATGGTGTGTGGGGGGGGGGCAGATTTAGCCGGGGAATGGCAGGGGAAACCCAGATGTAGTCTTATTTTTAAAAGCTCAGCAACTTTGTGGGTGTCAGAAAGGAGACACACATACTGCACCCATTGCCAGAAAAGGGGAGCCACCTCCCAATATTGCAGCACATTTGGGACTGCTGTGGCCTAGTTGCGCCCTTCTGAATCTATGCCCAGGATGATGGCATAGGGGCTCCATAAAGCAAAAATTGCCGATTGAACAGTCTCAAATGTAAACCTCCCTTGTAGCACAGAATACAGAAATGGCTGGATAACTTTGGCTGCAGCAACTTGTATCAGTAAAATCTGTGGAAATCTTGTTACCTATCCATGTAGAAGCAGAAATGATTGTAATGTATGTTTGCAATCAACCTGAAGCTCCTTCATCTTGTCTCTCTTTGCTTGCCCTCTTCATACCTCTTCTGGTCCTGGGAGACCAGTGGGGAGGGGAGCTGGTCACAGCAGGATGGGGAGACTCCCTGGCTTCTTCAACAGCCTGCCTGATCTCTGCCTCTTGGCCCCCCTCCTCTCCAGACTTGCTTCTGTCTCCGATTCTGGAATGCTGTCTGCCAGCCGTTTCCTGCTCACTAACCCTGTTACCTCTTCAGCTTCCAACACCACCTCCTCCCAGTCTGCTCCCTCTTCTCCCCCTGACCACTCATCATTGTCCCACCACCACTCCCTGGCCCTGGCCTTCCTCCTTTGGGGATTCCCCAGCTGGCTCCTCCCACCATTCCTCTGCATCCAGCCAGTCATGACAAATACTCCTTGTTGTACTCTGCAACTGTACTCAGTGTTTAGTTCTTGAGAATGGGCCTTCTCCGCTTTATGAAATTCTCTCCTTGGGGAGGCATGCCTAGCACCATCCCAATCTGTTTTTAGCAGCAGGTGGAACATTCATATTCACCAAGGCTTGGATCATGACTTTCTGCTTATCTTTTAGTAGGGAAGGGTGCAGTTGAATCACACACACCACACCTCTCTATATATATGAGATTCAACTGCACCCCTCCCTACTAAAAGATAAGCAGAAAGTTTGTGTGTGTGTGTGTGTACACACACCACACACACACACACCAATATCTTATTTAAGATTGTTTTAACCTTGTTTTTATCCTTGTTTTAATGTTCATTTTTGAAAGCTGCTTTTAGTTTCATTGCTTTTTTTTAAAAAGATGAATAATATAAAAATTGTAACAGTTTTTGTAAAATTGTAACTAGCCTGATTGTAATGCTAGATTTCCATCAAATTTATTTCTCAGTCCTTGTATTTAAGAAAATGGTCCCAGAACATTAACATGTACAGAGGTGGATCCTTTTGGTTTTCTTCCCTAAACACATTTTTTTAATTGTTATTTACCCTTTTAATGATGATATGATTTTCCTTCCAGATTTCATTTTTGGCCTCTGCATACACAAGCCAACAACTCTCAGAGGAAAGCTGCTCCGCTTTGGGCTCCGTCACTCACTATCTCTATCTTTGCCAGTTCAGCTGGATGCTTATTCAGGTTAGTAAGTATATTACTTTTCTCTTACACTCATCCAGCAGTTGCTTGGAGTGAGTTGCTTTGGTAGACACTCCACCCCAAATCTGCACTATACCTTTAAAGCAGTATTTTACTGCCCTAAAGAGTTGTGGCTTCTCCCAGGAATCCTGGAACTGTAGTTTCTTGAGGATGCTGAGGAGACCCCCATTACCTTAACAGAGGTAACACTTGTCAGAGTTCCCTGGGATGGGAGATTGATTGTTAAAAACACAGTTAAATTGATTGTTAAACTACAGTTCCCAGGATTCCTTGGGAAAAGCCATAACAGTTTAAAGCGTTGTGGGCACTTTCCATTGTAGACTTAAATGAAATACACTGAAAAATTATATATAGGGCGTGGTGCTGATAGTGCCAAGGTTGCAGGTTCGATCCCTGTATGGGACAGCTGCGTATTCCTGCATTGCAGGGTTTGGGCTTGATGATCCTCAGGGTCCCTTCCAACTCTACAATTCTATGATTCTATGATTCTATATAGCTACAAAATCTCTGAACACTGGGAGAAGTTACTTTCTAATCATACTTTTGGTACATTTTTTAAATAATACAAATCTTTCCAAGGTGTACTACAAGCAACATCAAGCTACATTAATAAAATCACAATAAACAATATTAAAACATAACAAGCTCATCGCTATACTTCCTGAAATAGGGCTGGATGGCACTAGGGGAAAGAGGGAGAATACATGGGTTATGTGTCTCTTGTTTGCTGTATGAGGGCTGCATAGCCTATAGATTTGTTCTAGGTAGGAGAAAATGTTAAGGCCCACCAAGAAAAGTCCCCTTTTAGGTCACATTTCTAGGACCATGTAGCTATGCACATTCTTTCCAAATCCACATCTTGAAGGAAATGTCATCATTTGACTCATTCATAATCTTGGGTGGGTAGCATGGATTGATTTTATTTTTCAGACCAGCAGCATTGCTCACAAAGAAAAAGTGAAATCCTTGCTAACTGGTGCATACTCACCCATAATGAATGGAACTAAATGCATTACAGCCTGCCATTCATTATAATTATACAGTTCCAGTGAGTCATAGAATTACTGCAAGAAATCCAAAAGGAGGAAATTAACTATCACCATAGAATAATTATGTTTAAATAACTAAATTGATTAGTTCACATCATATACCATTGAAACAATAAATCTAAATAAACAGCTACACGATTTAGTGCCTTTGCCACTGGCTCTCAATCCAGCTTTCTTGTTGCTGTCCTTGTAGCTTTATTGAATGGCCTTGGGCATTCTTTGGCACTTTCTGTATCTGCCCTAGTTTGCTTTAAACTCTCTTCTTGGGTAACTAGGCTAAGTGGGTATTCAACTGTTTCTCTTTGCCCCTTCATCTTGCTGCAGGTTTTCCCGCAGGAATATATTAATTGCCTAATAGATAAAGTTTATGTTCATTCTGAGCGTAACCCATTAATATGTGAATCACTTATCCTTGGGTGCCACAGAGATTCATAGAATCATAGAGTTGGAAGAGACCACAAGGGCCATCCAGTCCAACCCCCTGCCAAGCAGGAAACACCATCAAGCATTCCTGACAGATGGCTGTCAAGCCTCTGCTTAAAGACCTCCAAAGAAGGAGACTCCACCACACTCCTTGGTAGCAAATTCCACTGCCAAACAGCTCTAGTCCTTCCTTATAGATTCCTTCTAGTCGTACTGTTTGTAGCTCTCTAGCTGCTGTTTGTTCCGATATATTTTGGAGCAAAATTGCAGTGGGCCATCCAAACAGTCAGTTGCATGTTCTTTGTAGACTGACTGTACCTTACCCATCTAAAACAACATCAGGATATGTCCAGATTGAAAAAAAGTTATGTGTCTGCAGTCATAACCCTTCCATCCCCTTGTTTCACCAACCAATTGTCAGAGTTATAAGCATACACCTAGGTTACTGATTCCACCTGTTGTGAGGGTTTAGGGTGGTTTTTTTTGGGGGGGGGGCGGATATATAAACCTGGTATTCTAGAACTCTGACTGTATGGAAGATTAAGAGAATATACAAAGGAACTACTCGTGTCATTCCTAGCCAGGGGTGCTATCCATCATTTTAGAGGCTGCAATTACCGCTTCCTGTCAAAAAAGCAAAATGGAAGTTGCTCATACCCCCACCTTCATCGCCACACATAACAGCAGGAAATTGCACAAAATACCTACCACACAATGAAAATGTTGCAGAACCGCTCTGGACCTTTCAGAGATATCAGAAAAAGTGGTTTGATGATTCCATTATTCTGGAGTAGTGATGGAATGAAAACAACACCATGTGGGCGGATGCAGAAAAATATGGAGTGCTAGAGTCCTGTCTAGTCCAGTTGCGTGGAATCAATTCCAATCTGTTACCTCCGAGGATGTGGACAGGCTGCTTGGACGAGTGAAACCAACCACCTGTCTCCTTGATCCTTGCCCATCCTGGTTTATAAAAGCTAGCCAGGAAGGGCTGGGCGATGGGCTTCACGGGGTGGTGAATGCTTCCCTCTGTGAGGGAGCCTTCCCAGCCCCACTGAAAGAGGAGGTTATTAAACCACTTCTTAAAAAACCATCTTTAGATGCAGCCAATATGGCCAACTATCGCCCAGTCTCAAATCTTCCATTCTTGGGCAAGGTGATTGAGCGAGTGGTTGCTGAACAACTCCAGACACACCTGGAAGAAGCGGACCATTTGGATCTCTTCCAGTCGGGATTCAGGCCTCATCATGGGACTGAAACTGCCTTGGTTGCTCTGGTCGATGATCTCTGGTGGGCTGGGGACAAAGGTGAGAGCTGTTTCCTAGTTCTGCTGGATCTCTCAGCGGCTTTTGACACCATCAACCATAACTTTGGACCGGCTAGAGGGGTTGGGAGCTGGGGGCACTGTTATACAGTGGTTCCGCTCCTTCCTCCTGGGCCATTTTCAGAAAGTGGTGGTGGGGGATGAGTGTTCAGACCCCTGGGCTCTCACTTGTGGGGTGCCTCAGGGTTCTGTCCTTTCCCCCATGCTTTTCAACATCTATATGCAGCTGCTGGGAGAGATCATCAGGGGGTTTGGGCTGGGTGTTCATCAGTATGCGGATGATACCCAGCTCTACCTCTCTTTTAAATCAGAACCAGTGAAGGCGGTTGAATCCTGACAAAACAGAAGTACTGTTCTTGGGGGACAGGAGGCAGGCAGGTGTGGAGGACTCCCTGGTCCTGAATGGGGTAACTGTGCCCCTAAAGGACTAGGTCCACAGCCTGGGAGTCATTCTGGACTCACAGCTGTCCATGGAGGCACAGGTTAATTCTGTGTCCAGGGCAGCTGTCTACCAGCTCCATCTGGTACGCAGGCTGAGACCCTACCTGCCTGCGGATTGTCTCGCCAGAGTGGTGCACGATCTAATTATCTCTTGCTTGGATTACTGCAATGTGCTCTATGTGGGGCTACCTTTGAAAGTGGCCCGGAAACTACAACTAATCCAGAATGCGGCAGCTAGACTGGTGACTGGGAGCAGCCGCCGAAACCACAAAACACTGGTCTTAAAAGACCTACCCCTGTTTCTCCTAAATAATACATAGCCATAAAATAAGCCATAGCAGGATTTCTATGCATTTGCGAAATATAAGCCGTTCCCAAAAATAAGCCATACCCCGAAAATAAGCCATAGTGACGTGGTACCTCCCATTAAAACAGCCTGGAGAGGCGTGGCTATGCAGCCTACCGATGCAACACGGTTAAAATAAGACATCCCCTGAAAATAAGCCATACTGTGTTTTGTTGAGTGAAAAAAAATATAAGACGGTGTCCTATTTTAGGAGAAACATGGTATTGGCTCCCAGTACGTTTCCGAGCACAATTCAAGTGTTGGTGCTGACATTAAAGCCCTAAACGGCCTCAGTCTAGTATACCTGAAGGAGCGTCTCCGCCCCCATCGTTCTACCCAGACACTGAGGTCCAGTGCCGAGGGCCTTCTGGCGGTTCCCTCGCTGCGAGAAGCGAAGTTACAGGGAACCAGGCAGAGGGCCTTCATGGTAGTGGCACCCGCCCTGTGGAACACCCTCCCACCAGATATCAAAGAGAAAACCAACTACCAAACTTTTAGGAGACATCTGAAAGCAGCCCTGTTTAGGGAAGCTTTTAATGTTTGATTGATTATTGTATTTTTTTTTTTTAAACAGAATTTATTGACATTTTCACAAAATAACACAAACCCAACCCCCACACCTACAAATATCAAAACAAATACAAATACACATAAGTCAGGATTCTTCTTCTTATCTGTATACCTTACTAAAAAAAAAATTTCTAGTTCCAAATCTTGACGTTTGACTCCCCCGCCTATACACCTTCGGTTTTAAACAGTACACTATTTCCTTAACAACTTTTCTCTATAAAGATTAACTTTACTTAAAAAAGAAAAAACACCTTTGTCTTAATCTTGCATTATAACCTAAAACTTAACCAAATATTCTTACAGCTAAACTTGTTTCTTCTATCATTTATCATGCTGCTTTTCACTTAAATTCAATATCTCCTTACTTATTTAAAATAGACTTGTAATTAACAGACTTCACACTCCGATTTCGGATACCATGGCAGACCATCTATATTATACATTAATTGGTTCAACCCACTCCCCTTCTGTCCATTATCTTCTCCTGTCTTTCACCAGAACCGGATCTCCTATTATATTCTTCTGAATGTCCACAGATCCAGGTTGCACCCACAACAAACCCTGCATCGAGCTCCAAGATGTTCATCCTCTCCATTCTGAGTTTCTCCGTGCCTTTGTACCATACTTCTTCTTCTTGTAGAAATCTTAATTCTGTGTCCCTCGACCCCGAACTGCCACCTCGGAGTCTGGATATTAAAAATCTTTCCGTTCCAGGGCTACTGCCACCCCCTGAAATCGGCCCCTGTTCCACTCGGATTTGCTCAGCCATCTCAAACCATCCTTCCAACACATCTTCCAGCTCTTTGCAAAAGTCTGTTTCCATTGAATAAAACTTTCGAAAAGCCTCCTCTGTGGAAAACAAATTCTTTCCATTTATAATCCCACTCAAGGCTCTTAATTTTCGATCAAGCAGTTCCAATTGAAAGACAGTAAGCTTTTCCTCATCCTCCCAGTCCTTCAGTGCCAACATAAGCGCAAAGTCCAACATCTTCGGGGGGAGGTGGGTATCAAGTTACGTTTCCTGTCTTTTCCTTCCTTTGTCTCAATTTTTTCCTACGCAAGTCCAAATCGCCGCCATTTCTTCCGATGTCGGAGTATAAAGACCAAAACTTCAAACGGAGATATTTTTTCCTCAGTTAACCCCCAAAAGGAGATCTCAACAGACTCAGCTTTCAAATTCAAAATGCTTTCAATTGATTGTTGTAGCAGCAGTCACTTAAAGGGTTAATTTCTTTCACCACCCGAAGGGAGAGAGGCGGGCTGCCTTTCTTCTTAATCCCAGAGCTTTCCCGGAATACAAAGAGTCAGTCAATTACTCACAGCTTCTGGTTTCTTAGCAACTCCTTAATGACAGGTAGAACAGAGACGCTCATCACGGACTTTGCCGCCGCATGTAAACATCCCAGTTGGGGCATGTCCCCTAAAGCCCGGCTCCGTGGTCCCTTCACCCCCACTCCCCCTTTACAGGGGGCGCGGGGGAAGGGTTCGGAGCACAACGGGCACAGCCGGGGAGCCCAGGGCACGGGACGCTCTTCCCGCGCCCCAACCGAAGCCCCGCTATGCGGCTGCAGGGCTCCTAACCCCCGGGATGAACTGGGTGCTTCGCAGCCGAAGCAGCCCACGACCATCCATAATGGCGCCAGCCATCTGATTATTGTATTTTAATGTTTTGTTGGAAGCCGCCCAAAGTGGCTGGGGAAACCCAGCCAGATGGGCGGGGGTATTAATATTATTATTATTATTATTATTATTATTATTATTATTATTATTATTATTATTATTATTATTATTATTATTATCATCATTATCATTATTTATACCCCCGCCCATTATTATTATTATTTAAAAATTGTTTTGGTGTTCACATAAGCAGCAAACTTTGAAGTAAATGTTAAATCACATGAAACAGATATTAAAATTTGAGGTATTTAGATTTTTTTAAAAGGCAATTGATTGAAAGGTGTCTTAGAAGAAGCTTCACTTTAAAGCAGAACTCTTAAGTGTAGTATTGTTTCATTAAGCTTTACACAAAGAGCCAATCATTTCTCATTTACTCCCTGGGCACAATAGAAACTTCTGCCTGAGTTCTTTCATCCAGCAGCCAGGAAACTGACTGTACCTTTTTGTCTCCATATGACTGGTTATTGTTACACCATAGCAACAGGAAAGGATTTGCTAAATTTAGACCTGCTGTTTGTATTTGATCTATTTAATTTTGGAGTACCAAACGATGAGAGACCTATAGCTATCGAGATAGACATGACACTCAGCAGGAAATGGCAAACAAGCCAAGTTCACACCAAACTTTGCAGTTCCCAGTTGAGTCTGCGTATCATTCATGCGATAAGAGATAGGAAAGTAGGTAACTATGGTTAAACAAATACAGAAAACAAGAGTTAGGACACATAGTACCAGTTCTTAGAAAACAATCTGTGTTGCATGACTAACAAGACTTTTTCCAAGAGATAGAATTGATGGGATCATGGCTTATTGACTAAACAAATTGGCATAAATAAATTCCAGGGTTCATCTGTCTAGAGCTGGAGCTTGGCCTAGTTTTGTATACAAGGCCATGGAGTGAGCTGCTTTCTGCCAAATGTTTTGTTGGCTCTTTTAATGTCACAAGAAGAAAATAGCACTGCATAGCAGAGAATCAGAGCAGAGAATAGAAAGCAGAGGATGAGGGAGCTATTAAAATAACAGATAAGGCAAATAAGGAAAATGTGTGTGCCTGTGTGTAATATATCACTATATCCATTGTCTGCATACAACATTCCCCCGCCCCGCCCCCCAATCTCCCATTTCTCAATATGTGCAGACTTCTGAAGATACATGTGCTGTGCAGGTTCTTAAATCTCATGTTACTTAAATACTTTAATAGATGCCACATTTGCAGGCACGAATCCTCCCTTTTAAACTGGTGTGTGTGTGTGTGTGTGTGTGTGTGTGTGTGTGGGTGTGTGTGTGTGATATGAAAATTCCTCTCACCAACTGCCAAATGCTAGTTATCATTTTTACCCAGAAAGGATTGCACAAGCAAGGCTGACACTTGCAGGCATTGACCTAGTTAGGCCCTACCTTACATTCCAGGTTATATGTGTGATTGGAGAAACGGCTGCCATACTCCAGTTTCTCAAAGGCAGGCATAATGGCTTGCACGCCATGGAAATAGTTGGCTGCAAATCAAATGATGAGGTGGGCAAAAGCACCCCCCCACACACACACTATTGCTACGATTTAAACTTGTGCTGAGCTTTTCTTACACACTTTTGCATGTAACAGTTATAGATTCATAGAGTTGGAAGGGCCCTTGTAGGCTATCCCATCAAGCTGCTTGCTCAGTGCTAGTATATCCAAAGCAAGAGCATCTCCAAACAAATGGCTGTCTAGCTTTTGCTCAAAAACCTTCAGCAAAGCAGACCCCACCTCCCCACCAGGTAATTGGTTCTATAGTTGAACTGTTAAGTTTCTCTTCATAGAATCGTAGAATGGTGAAGTTGGAATGGACCCTAAGGGCCATCCATGCCAATGCAGGAAACCCTGATAAAGTAGGTATATATGACAGGTGGCCATCCAACCTCTGCTTAAAAACCTCCTTGGAAGGAGAGTCTACAACCTCCAGAGGCAGACTTTCCCACTGTCAAACAGCTTTTACTGTCAGAAAGTTATTCCTGATGTTTAGTAGGAATCTCCTTTCTTGACACTTGAAGCCATTGGTTTGAGTTCTACCCTCTGGAGCAGGATAAAACAAGCTTGCTCCTTCTTCCATGTGACAGCCCTTGAGATATTTGAAAATGGCTGTCATATCTCCTCTCAGTCTCCTCTTTTCCAGGCTAAACATACCCACCTCCCTTAACCATTCTTCCTCAGAAGGCTTGGTTTCCAGACCCTTGATCATCTTGATTAGCATCTACCAACAGATCTAGGTAATTTCATGTTTAACTTAAAACTGTTCCCCTGCAATTTAAACCCATTTAGCCTAAACCTGCATCAGCAGAGAACAAGCTTTTGCCCTCACCTGTACTTCAGGTGTTATGAAGAGTGCTATCACCTCCTTGCTCAATGTTCTCTCCCTGCTACCTTTCGCCATCGGACTTGTTTTCTCTACCACCCCAACCTTCTTTGTTCCCTCCTGCGAACCCATTCCAGTTTGTCTACATCCTTCTTGAAGCGTGTCTTCCAGAACTGCACGCTTTACTCCCGCTGAGTATTGCAGAAGTACAACTGTTGCTTCAGCGAACACATTCGGCTCAGTTCCACCCCCCTGCTGGGTGCCCCACCCTTAATAGCTTACAGGGAAACAGCAGAAGGACGTTTCCAGCTTGATTGGCAGATAAGACAAACCACACACAGAGTCTACTCAGTTTCCCTACTGCAAAATGAAATGTTGCTTCTCATGACCTGGAGACAATGCTTTTATTAAGGCATGTAAAATGACATGCCTGTTGTCTTTGTCCATGAAATCAGCCCTGAGTGCTCACTGGAAGGGCAGATCCTGAAGTTGAGACTCCAGTACTTTGACCTCACGAGAAGAGAAGACTCCCTGGAAAAGACCCTGATGTTGGGAAAAATGGAGGGCACAAGGAGAAGGGGACGACAGAGGATGAGATGGTTGTACAGTGTTCTCGAAGCGACTGGCATGAGTTTAGCCAAACTGCGGGAGGCAGTGAAGGATAGGCGTGCCTGGCGTGCTCTGGTCCATGGGGTCACGAAGAGTTGAACACGACTGAACGACGATGAAAATGACATGAGTGCTGCTTCTTTTTACAGGCATATAGCACTACTGATGGAGTTTTTTTGTGTGTGTGTGATAATGATGCTTAATTTTTTGAATAGCCTTCTTCCGCATACAGTATTCCAAGGCTATTTACAAACATAGCCTTGAAAACAGCTAAAATAATTTTAAAACAGTACAAAAGCCACCTAGTATAGGTTTAAAAACAAAACAGAGTGATCATCTGGATACCTTTTCATCTTTTTAAAATAATAATAATAGTAGTAGTAATAATAATAATAATAATAATAATAATAATAATAATAAATCACTTCATTAGTAGATTTGCCCCTCCAGTACAGAGTAATTTGTTTTCTGGTCTTTCATGCCAGATAGTTTAAATATATCTGCATTAGAATTCTTATGTAAACCACTTGTCTACAGTCACTATAGGTTATATGTGAAGGGGTAGCATTTCTTACCAAAGGTATTTCTACAGGAAATATTCAAATATTCAAAACAGAGTGAACATCTGGATACCTTTTCATCTAGCTGGAAAAGTTTGTTGAAACAAAAATGTCTTCAGTTCTTGATTGACCTCCAGCGTTTTGATTAGGGACAAAGCCTGGTTGCTGCTGCTTGTAGGAAAACTACTTCTGCCATGAACCCCCATTTTCAATTTCTTAGTACCTCTGCAAGGTGGATTTTACGAGACGGGAAGGTAGGGAAGATTTGCTCTCCCTGCTGCCCCTGCTTGCACCATTGTGCCTATTAACTATTTTTAAAGAAAATAAGGAGAGGGCAGAATATGTTTGGGGTGTTTGGAGATGGAAGAGTGGCCTTTTGTTGGATTGGATTGGGGGGAATCATCTTTTTCAGTTGGATAATTAATGTTTCTGAGGTGAGTTTTGGAGAGTTTGCCCTTAGTACATGTTTCTTTACGGTGAAATTGTATAACCTCTTTATATTAAAGCTATTGAAATGGGATTTAACTAGGATGCTATTCATTTATTAATGAGAAGAGTATGAGCTGTTTGTGGCTGGACACTATAATATTATAATATTTAATGTCAACATTTGAAACTTGTACAAAATACTGGTAGATCCTTTGTCTGCAGATGAATTTGTTGCCATTTGTCTCTGTTTCTTTACCTCTTGTGTGCTGATTGAAAACTTCAATTGCCATCCTGAAAACCCTTAAATATATATTATTTGTTTCAGCATATTCAAAAATGTGGTTGAGTTTTTGCAGTAAACCAATGCATATTTATGAGTATTTTATTTTGCACTATAATTAGTGGTTCATATCAAGCCTATTGATTCAGGACTCTCCATTATTCCCTAGGCTGTTAATTTCTGGTATGTCCTGGTGATGAATGATGAGCACACAGAAAGGCGCTATCTAATGTTTTTCCTTCTGGGTTGGGGTCTTCCGGCTTTTGTGGTGATTCTACTTTTAATCATCCTTCGTGGAATCTATCATCACAGCTTGTCACAGATCTATGGCCTGGTCTACAGTGATCTGTAAGTATATATGAAAAAAAACTGTCTTATAGACTATACACACTTAATGGGTTGTTTGTGTGCTGCTTATTTTTAAACTGTCCATTCCGTTTAGCCAACTTTATTGAAGGTACTTTTCATGAAAGAGTAAGATTCAGCCAGGACATGGGCTAAAATCCACAACTTTTAACAACATATTATGCCCCTCTCTACCAGACTACCACAATGTAAAGTTATTATGTAAAACCCAGGAAAAGGTGAGTGAGATTAGTGATGCATAAACTTGCCTCAGTCTATTCCAACCTTCATTCTCACTTTCTGCTCTTCTGCAAGTGGTCTATTTTGCACAAGTCTTCCATCCAATTTGTCCTCTGCTGAAATACCATATTGGCCCGAATACAAGACGTACCTGCAAATAAGCTGCATCTTTAAAATACAAGGCTTATTTGCGGTTGCGGCCTGCCTCCTGGCTCTGCTGCCCTGAACAGGGGTGGCCAGTGCTGGTGCTCAGTGCCCTGCTCCCCAAGCCGGTGCCAGCACTCGGTTCCGAGTGCGCTGCATGCCCACCTCCTAGCACTACTGCCTCCCGGCACTACCTTCCCAAGCCGGTGCTGGGGGAGGCTTGGGAGCGACTGCTTCCAGGGGAGGGAGCTGCACCACTTTGCCAGCGGCCTTTCCCCCTTTGTTTTGACCGCTCCGAGGAGGCTTGGGAGTCGCAGGTGGGCAGCATGCCATTGTGTCACGGTCCGGGCTGTTAGCGAACAAGTCCCAGCAAGGCACGTCAGTACCAGGGGAAAGATGGCAGGAATGAGAGTCCGAAGAGCAGGGATCCGAGGGTCGAGCAGCAAGCGGTATGAAGTCACAGTCCGAGGGTCGAAGAGCAAGAAGCATGAAGTCACAGTCCGAGGGTCAAGAAACAAGAACACGAAGTCACAGTCCGAGGGTCAAGACACAAGAAGCATGAAGTCACAGTGCGAGGGTTGAGGCACCAGAAGCACGAAGTCATGGTCAAGAAGCAAGGCGGCATGCAGCTAAGCAGGGAATGCGTTGCTGTGGCAAAGAGCCGAGGGAAAAAGCTGGCCTTATATCCCCTGCCGGCTCTTGTCCCCAGGTGCAGTGAGTTACCAAGCAGCCTCACCTGTGCGGCCGCGCCCTGCCTCTCCAGAACAAGCTGAAGAGGGCCCCAGTCCTGCAAAGCCCTGCTGGTCCCAGGGCCTGGCTCCTGCATGCACTCCTGACACATTGTCCCGCAATCCCGATGGCCCTCCTGGGCAGCTATTTCAGCAGTGATACCGTAAGGTGGCGGATATAAGCCACACTTAGACTTTTCACAATAAGAATTTGGGGGGAAAGTGTGGCTTATATTCGGGCCAATACGGTACATATATATTTTTCCCACATAGTGCACAATAGGTCCACATATCTCAGTCGTCAACAGATGCTTACAAATAATTTTCCTTCTCTGTGTGTTCCCTTTCAAAGTTAATTAATTTCCACAGGGGTGGCCCTGTTTAATACAGTGGTACTGTATCTTGGTTCTCAAACTTAAACCGTTCCTGAAGTCCGTTCCAAAACCAAAGCATTCCAAAACCAAGGCATGCTCTCCCATAGAAAGTAATGCAAAATGGATTCATCCGTTACAGACTTTTAAAAACAACCCCTAAAACAGCAATTTAACATGAATTTTACTATCTAACGAGACCATTGATCCATGAAATGAAAGCAATAAACAATGTACTGCAGGCACACAATCAAGCAATCAAGCAAGCAAGCAAGCAAGCAATCAAGCAATCAGTAGCTGAACTGGGTTCCACAAAACCCAATCACAAAAACAAAACAAAAAAGAGCCACAAAAACGCAAAATAAATAGCAAAAACAGACAGACTTCAGTGTAACACTCGAATTGGAAGTGTAACACTCAAAACGGAGCATGTCTGGCTTCCAAAAAAGTTCGCTTACTTCCAGGTTTGCAGTGTTTGGGTTCCAAGTTGTTTGAGTACCAAGGCGTTTGAGAACCAAGGTACCACTGTATATTGCAGCAAAACCAACAAAAATGTTTTGCAAAGTTAATGAAGTGGCTAATAGTGCATCACTATTCATCTGTGGCCGAAGTTTTAATCATCTTTACTCATAAGTAAGTCCCACCAAATTTACTCTCAGACAAGTGGGTCTAAGAAAGCAGCCTGTATCGTTAACTTGATTTCACAATTCAGTATATACTTGTCATGCTGTCTCCAATCTGTCATTCGGGCGTCAGGGATAGACAGTTTTAATATTTTACTCTTTGTGACATAGGTCACCCTTTCCTAACCTTGATTCTCCAAATGAATGCCAGCAGGTTCTTATATAACATAACAGGAATTACAAGTGTTTACTCTGCAGCAGCGTGTCTTCCGGGCTTGTTTAGCAAAAGGAACACAAGTGAGCAGGCTGAATTTTCATAACCTCATCTCAGAATAGTAAGATATTTTAGGTTGGGGTGGGGGGGGAGGGAGGGAGCCCTACCTGCAAAGAAAGTTAGGAGCTCATTTAAGGCTCCTGATTGTTCATTTGTTGCCATATCTACACCTGCCCTGCACCTGATGACAGATGTGGGGCAGGAAAGCATGGTTTGTGGGGAATGGCCTGGAAGGCCAAATTTGGACCTGGGCCAGGCCTAATTAGGCTTGTGAGCTAGACATTTCCCATCACTGTTTTAGAATAATACCAATAGCTTTGCAAAAAACATTTAATGCCATACTTAAACTGCATTGGATACTTAGAAATGCATATCCCCTGATTCTTGCTATTTGCAAAACTATATGCCCCTGTTGTTGCACTGATACAAACTGCATTAATTAAGTCTATTTTTAATGCATTTTCCATTTTTCTATTTACACATCATACATTTTCCATCATACAAAATTTCTCTACAGACTTCCCAATCCAACACTTGGTGGCATTCTAGATATACCTGACTTTCCTGCATATCTGTTAATTTCCCCACACTCCTTTTCTCCTTTCATTTACTTCATTGTTGTTACCTGTTGCTCATGAAATTACCCCTACTTGTAGGTTAGTATCAGTATCATAACTTTTTAAATATTCTCCAAGGCTTTCCCACTCGCCCATTTATCTGTTTCTCATCCTGGTTCCTTATTTTGGCCATCATGTTTGCAAATTCTATCAGTTTGTATAGCCATTGTTCTTTTCTTGGGATTTCTCTTTCTTTGCAGTTTCTAGAATACACTATTGCCCAATGTGTCACCATCGCCTTTTACCATTTCATCTTTGGTCATATATATATATGATATTATTATTATTTGTTATTTCCCAATATCGCCAATAATGCAATATTGGGGTATTGCATTAATTAGATCTATCTTTACACTTCACCTACGGAAGTTAGTAGAGCTCTTATGAAGCAAAAGGGAATGATTTGGCTTTTTGTGACTTCCGCAATTAGTTGTGGATGGGTTTTGTTTTTTAAAAAATTAAGATAACACGCACATTTATTTTTAGACAGGTTGCAAGCTGCCGACTGCTCTTATTTTCAAAACCAGATAAACTTAATAAAACCGCAAACCGTCTGTTAAGCTGGGACTGGAAACTAAGCAAATGGGTCATTTAAAGGCGAGGCCCTTTTTTACTCAACAAGGAATCCCCCTGGGAAAACTTGAAAACAGTCTGCCACTGACATTTCATGTTAGATGTTTTAAGCTTGCAGTCATCTCTGTTTACTGTAAGCAAGTAAAGGTTTACTGTAAGCCAGTAAACATTGTTCATGTTCAACCAACAAATAACATGCAAGATAGCTACCATATATACTTGAGTATAAGCCTAGTTTTTCAGCACATTTTTTGTGCTTAAAAAGCTGCCCTCGGCTTATACTCGAGTGAGGCGGGTGGTGGGGGTGGTGAGAAAGAAGCCCTTTCTCTCCACTCGTGCCGCCACCCGCTCTCCCCAGTCAACCATTCCTTAAGAAGTGTACAAGAACGGCGGTTCTTTACTCTCCCCAGGCAGTTTGTTCCATTCCTGAACTGCTCGCATAAATGCAAACTTGGCAAAGGAAGAAGAGGAAGGAGCAGCCCAAAGGGTTGCTTTCGGGCTGCTCGTTCCTCCTCCTCCTCCACAGCGGCAAAGGTGAACCGGCTTATACTTGAGTCAATAAACTTTCCCAGGTTTTTGTAGGAAAATTAGGTGCCTCGGTTTATATTCGGGTCGGCTTATACTCGGGTATATACGGTAATCTCATATGCTGTCTAAAAAGTATTATTATGTTGCAGATTAGTTATTTATCTCCGGATGTAGTCATATTAGACTACTCCCTTTTCATGGAAAACAGTCTTAAAACCAAAAGAAGAGCTCTGCTGGATCAGGCCAAAGGCTGATCTGGTGCCGCATCCTGTTCTCACAGTAGTCAATGACATGTCTATGGGAAGCCCACAATCAGGACTTAAATGCACCTTTCAAATTTTAAGAAAGCTTTAAAAACCCATCTGATCCAGCTTCTTTTTATTGATGGTTTTTTGATTCTGATGTTGACATTTTTTAAACCTTCCAGCTGAGCTATAATAATAAGACTTTATTTGCTGCCAGTGTGTTGCGTTTTTAAATAGCTGTTTTGATTTTATTCTTTCTGTTTTTTATTATTGTTCTGTAATGTAGATTTTGTAAGTCCCTTGTGAGGGCATTTCCCCAGAAAAGTAACGTAAAAATACTTACATAAGTAAATAAAATGATCTGTTGAATATCTTCCCACCTTGCTGCCTGACACATGCAGGCGGTGTTCAGCCTGGTGTTGGAAATCTCTAGATTTTCTGTTCTGAGGGACTTCAGCATCCAAGGTAAAGCCTCACTTTGGCTGGAGTGACTCAAAACATCATGGGCACCATGAAAGCTGTGCATAGTTGTTTTAAATGTATGTTTGATGTATAAACATTGTTATGGCCCAATATATTTAACTGGGGTGGTATTCAACTAGTTAGAGTGGACCTACTGAAATTAATGGTTACTGGTATGTTCTTTAATTCCAATGGATCCACTCTGCATAAAACTTACCTGAATACTACCCCTGGGAATACTGCAAGGGAAGAGAGGGAACAATTCTGCACTGGACATAGTGAGAGGGTTTGTGGATGAGGGAAATGTCTAAAACTGGTACCTTGTAATAAAGAGACATGTGGGACCTCCTCACTTTAGGAGTGCTTGCACTTTTGCATGCAGAAGATCTCCATGTCAATCTGGCATTTTCAGGTATATGACTATGAAAGACTCCTCTGTGGGATGCTGCCAGCCAGTGCAGGAAATACTGAGCAGGATGAACCAACGGTGTCTCAAAATGCAACATGCTCCCCCATACAGTCCCCTCATTCTTGAAGATTAAGCAGTTGGGAATATGTTGGAGTGCAGATGGCAGAAGACTTGGGTCAAATCCAACCAAACATGGCTTAGAGCCTGTTTGAGAACATACTCTGTAGCGGTATTGGCAGCAAAGAAATCTTATTTCACTGCCAACATTGCATCTGCAGAACACTATCTGGCAATGTTGTTCCAGTTTGTTAGGAGAACTGCACAGCCTCCTATTAATAACCTGCAAAACTATCAAAGGCGTGCTGGGACTTATTTGTGAAGCATTTTAAGGCTTTTCAGTTGCTTCCGTCTGCTGAGATGCCATATTGCAGGGCTTGCCAGCATTTTGGAACTGGTGGGCACACTTTGAAATCTGGGCAGCAGTCACACTTTGTCCTGCCCCTTACCTTGTGTTGAATACAACTTGCGTGGATACGACCCAGAAAACTTCCATCTTTACATCTATCGTAATGTGCCACCATTGATGGAGTGCAGCCTCAATCTGTTTTGCACTGGCTGCAAAAAATGAGCACAGAGTGTGTGACAGGTGTAAGGCGCAAAAAACAGAAATGCTTTCAGGGTATTTGCAAGGATGCAATGAAACTTTACTGCCCAAAGATGGAGGTGAAGAAAAGGAGGGTCTGGAAGCTGAAGTACAGAAACGGAGCAAATTCTACCCTAATGTAATTTGTGGGCATACTGTCCCTGACATTCACTGTCATTTAAGTGCTTTTTAAACACATGCACCTAATGAATGGGATTAAGTGTCACACAATTGCAACTTGCCAGAAGAAACCATTCTCTCTCTCCTTTTCCTGCACACTGCTGGAGTTCTCTCAATTCCATGAATCCCAATTTTGGGGGCAAGTGGAGAAGTTGGGAGGGGAAAGGCCTGTTTCAGAAGCCCTCGTATACAGGGCTTGTGCTAACTTGATTAGTTAGAGTTACAGGTAGGTAGCCATGCTGGTCTGCCATAGTTAAAACAAAATAAAAAATCCTTCCAGTAGCACCTTAGAAACCAACTAAGTTTATCCTGGAAGGATTTTTTGTTTTGTTTTGATTAGTTAGGTGAATCCAGTCCCCCACCCCATTTTTCAAACTGCATGTTATCAGCTTTCTGACTGTGTTATTTTTTCCCCAACTACACACTAAAAAAAGCACAACCTGATGGGGTTTTTTGTATCTTGGTACCAAGAAGAACATTAAAGTGGGTAATAATGGCTCAGTCACGACTCAAATTGTTAAGACTTTAATTAGATAAAGGCAACAGCTTGAACTTCAAAAAGCAGCTTTCAATCATTTTGAAAGGCCCCACTTGTGTAACATTTTAAGTGATGGGCACTTACTTGATTAACCTGTGTGTTCATCAGTTGTCAATCACAGGGTCACACCCTTGTATGTTCTTTTGGGCATTATCCCAAAATAGAAATCCCTTAACATAAAAGCCATCCTGTAACCTATATATATATATAGAGAGAGAGAGAGAGAGAGAGCCAATCTTTTATTCAATCTCCAATTACAGAAGTTTTAGAAATATCAATGAAATTAGCAAGCAATATCCCACCCCCACCCCACCCTGATGCATTAAGGGGATTCATTGTGAAGGCCTAAGGTATAATCCATAGAACATTGTTTATCCGATTTAAAAGTGAAATATGTAAGATCTGTTGCTGCCACATTTTTTCCCTTTAAATTGCTGTTGGAGCAACTGGTACTCACCCTGCTCAAGGGACTACTAGCTGAAAATGAATATCTGCTCCCCTGGGGCTCCAGCATAGGGAGGCAGAGGTTGCCAGTGGTGCAACCTCAGCTGGCAAGGGAGAATCACCAACTTCTTGCATGGTCAGGGGAGGGGATGACTGCTTGGAGCTGCCCTCCACCTGTTCATGCTGGACCCTCTATATGGGTGGGCCTTGCCCACAATCCAATTGGGGCATGGGCACGGTGTGTGTGTGTGTGTGCCCTGCTCACCCCTGGTGTATTTAGGAGAGTGACCTGGAACAGGCTGCCCTCTTGGTTGACCGATGGCAGATTTACCACGCACCCCAAACTGTTAGAGGCCTGCTCAGTGGGGAAGTCGGCAAGTTGGTGTAAGGACCTTGTTATGGTTAATTGGTTGCCATATTCATGGCGAATGAGGAATCTTCTCGTGCATATACTAAGGTGAAATGTGCATAGAACTGCGTATATTTTTGAAACATAACATACAAAAAGGCATTTTATCTTTGGGTTTGTGGGCTGTCCATGCAATCAAGAATAACAATTGCTCAGGACTTCTAGTCAGGTAAGAGGCTACGTGTGTATGCCTACATGTGTAGGCTTTGTTTTTCAGATATTATACTGAATGCACAATGACAAGGTTGATCTATACGACATGAGGAGCAGAACCTGTGCTTCTGCTCCCCTCTCCACATGCTTAATTTATGCATGGGGATGGTCGTTTGTTTGTAAAGGGCTCTCATTTCATATCAATCAGTGAGCACTTCATGAAGAGCACTGCTTAAGTCTTTTGTGTATGTGATTGTAAAGCTGCTGGCTTCTAGTGCGCAGTCTTAATATGCACATGTAGAATCCCATTTAATATTCCAACCCAGAGAAGGACTTCTGGGGGAAATGGTGCCCAGTAGTATAGCTGAGGGACCCAGGTGGCGCTGTGGGTTAAACCACAGAGTCTAGGGCTTGCTGATCAGAAGGTCGGCGGTTCAAATCCCTGCCATGGGGTGAGCTCCCGTTGCTCGGTCCCAGCTCCTGCCCACCTAGCAGTTCGAAAGCACATCAAAGTGCAAGTAGATAAATAGGGACCGCTCCAGCGGGAAGGTAAACAGCGTTTCCGTGCGCTGCTCTGGTTCGCCAGAAGCGGCTTAGTCATGCTGGCCACATGACCCGGAAGCTGTCTGCGGACAAACGCCGGCTCCCTTGGCCTATAGAGCGAGATGAGCGCCACAACCCCAGAGTCGGACACAACTGGACCTGATGGTCAGGGTTCCCTTTACCTTTACCTTTTTAGTATAGCTGAGCATTACCAGCTGCACAAATTTGTACAATGAAGCAGTTACTTGCAAATAATAGTGACATCAGAAGGGCTACTGTGGCAATGCTGTGACACTGCTAATGGCACTTTAAAATGTCTTCTGCTTTCCCCCTTCAATGAAGACCCTCAAGGTAACTAACAAAATGTAAACGCCAACATAAAGACATATAACGCCATCACTGAAACAACTATATCTATATCAAGAATTGGCCATGATGTGCCAGCACAACAAATTGTTCATCACTATGACCAGGTGTGGCAAAACAGCGGAGCACAACTGTGTTAGGCAGCACAGAAACTGAAGAAGTAGAGGAAACAGAGAGCATCTACAAGTGATTTACATGCCTTTCTAAAGGTCTTTTAGCTACTACAGTTATGCTGGCAGACATCTACTTTTCTGCAGTAAGCAGGATCAATGGAAATGCAGCCGACAGGCAGCAGAGCAGAGTTCCTCTACCCATTTGTCTTGTTTGTATAAGATAGTGCTGGAGATACATTGATGCTATTCTGTAGACAGTGTTGCTAAGTACTACTTTCATTGTGGGCACAAGTCCTTCCTTCATTGCGAACATGGGGCTACAGTGGGAGAAAAATCCTGTAGTATTTTACCTGAGAGCTTTTTATAACTTTGCAAATATTTACCACCATCAAGGCAAGGGGGAAACAGAGGAACCTCCCTTCCTTTAAAAAAAAAAAAAAACCCCAGGCAATAATCAGTGAGTTGTACCTCAAAAATGTTTAAAATAGAAATGCTACCTTGTTACAGAAATACTATGTTGAAGTCTACATGAGGAAAGAAGTGTGCTTTTGCTGATTGAAACTGTGGCCGTTTTTAGATTGTGAAGAACAATTTAGCATTTAATTTTAGAACGGTTGCAGCATACAGTATTTCGGGATGAGTGGAACACCCATGCATGATGCAATGTTTCCATATCTGGCACAAGCTTCCTGCAAGCAAATCCTAGGTACTTGAGTGGATGGACATCTACACCTGCATTCATCTTAACTGACCACAGTGGGGCTCTGACTTGGATGCAACTCTCAGTGCGTAAAGTGTTAGATGTGGAGCTGGAAAAGATGTGCATTTAGCTGTGTGATCGCTGCGCACACAAAGATGTTCAAATGTTAGATGATATGTGGTGATTTTAACTTCCATGGGGAGTTATTAGTCTGTTGCACCAAAAACAAGTCTTGTGACACCTTAAACACTGCCAAAGACTAGGTGTGGTAGCAATATTGTACTCCTGGGACAGAAGACTATATACTTTTTTTCTTTCTGCAAATGATTGTGTACCTTCCCCGCCCCCTTTGTATGCATGTTAAATCAGACAGATACTCAGAAATATTTTATGAGAGAGAGAGAGAGAGAGAGAGAGAGAGAGAGATGTTTGCCCAGCATTCCTCTTCTTAGAATGATATCAAAACCTGAACATTTTATAGCTGACAAAAATAGAAAGCATTGAGTTGCTGTGAATATAGGCTGATCGCACATTCGTTTAATAACTATGGGTGATACCCAGGTCATAATCAAAGTAGATTTCATTGAACTTAAGAGACTTATGCTACTTATGACCATTGATATCAGTGGGTCTACTCTGAGCAGGGTTAATGTTGATTATCGCTCAGCTGTTGTAATTTAGAGACTAACAGTGCCAACCACAAACATACTCAGAATCTCAATCAGGAGTGATTTTTCAGTTTTGCCCACTTGCAAAATTAAACTCTGTGGGTGGTACTCAGCTAAGTTTTACTCCAAGTAATCCCATTGATATTAACAAAGGTGACAATGCTAGGTCTATTAATTTCAGTAGATTTACTCTAAGTAAAATTTAGCTGAGTTTTGCATTACAAATGTATTTGATTTTTTAAAATAAAAAAAATAATCCTACTTTTCTGTATAAAAGACAAATAAAACAAGTCTAAACTGCTTTAATCAATAAAGTTAGATGGAACAGATTTACATTATCATTCTTAAAGGTCACTTTTGTAACCTGTCACCCGTCCTACAAGACTCACTTGATATTTGTCCTCATTTACTGGAGCTCAGGCTTATTTGTTGTTTTCTTACCCTTCCTTTGCATATCCTGAACATGAAAACTCACATATTCTTGACTCATGCAACATAGTCAAGATAACATTTGGCATCACATTTTCTTGTGGTGGGAAAGGAATAGTTCTGATATACCCTTAACACCGATTCTTCACATTTGATTTAATAGCTTTTGGGACAACACAGATACTTCCCAATCATTCTCAACATTACAGCACACAGCGATTTGACTTATTCAACTATTCAACTTTACATCTATCATCGCTGAACTTGTTCCTTTTATGTTGAAACTTCTGAAATGTGACTTCAGCCTACAGTGTTCAGTAGAGTTTGATAAATCAAACTGGTAAAGATCTTGAAATGTATAGAGACATAAATAATTTGAGTGGTGACCTGCTAGCTGTAGAAGTCTTTTCTCATTGAAACAGAAAACAGCTGTATATAGCGCACAATGCCTGAAACTAGGGGTGTCACCAACCCAGCTCCCTGTCCTTCATGAAGCAGTTTTTCTAGAGTTCCAAAATGAATTCTGCTTAAAAGGGAGATAAAGGGTGAGTGAATGTACTTTTAATTGAATTAATGCAGTGTTAGTAGTTTCTAAGCACATTAACGAAAACCAGGCCACTTCACCTGATATATGGAGTGAAAAGTGCAAGGTATCAGTGCACTGCAAACAACAAAGGAGGAAGCCAACTCCAGAAATAAATGCAATGAATCCTGAACTGCATTTGCAGCTTTACAACTCTTTCAAAAAGCATCAAAATACCGGTAGGTGCAGTTCCAAAAAGAAGACAACTCCCAGCTTTGATCAGTTCCTCTTAAACATAATTCTACAATCTGGTAGAATCAAACCAAAATTTGTAATACAACCTACAGAGATCTTAAAGGATGAGCTGAAACACACAAACAACAAAAGTGAAAGTGCAAAAACCACTGTTAATGGGAGGGAAGTTGAGTTGTTTGTTGTTTGTTGTTGTTGTTCTCCACTGTGATATGAATCCAGAATATTATTTGTTTCAAGAAAATGCCAATTAAAAATAAACTGTGTTGCAGGCAGTGGCATCAAGTCTAAAAGTGAGTAAACCCCACCACTGTTTTTAAACTTGGGACACGTGAACAGTTGATACAGCTCATCTGTTTACTTTTAAAGTTGCTTGCACTCAGAGCAGAATGCATTGTAGAGAAAATCCCCTGTTGATGTTGCATTGGCAGTTAAGGGGATTTCTGGTGAAGTCAGGTACACTGCATGAAAGAGAATCCAAAACAAGAGTTCTGTAAATAGTAATAAAGGGAAAGTCCAGCATATGTGCAAAAGGAAGGGTGTGACTTTAGTTTTTGTTTCAGTTTTCTTCTGTTCCACAACTAAATAACTTTGGTTGACTTATCAGACTTACTAGAAAAGTTATCACATGCTGTTGAATTTTACATTCCAACTATGAAGTTGTTGTACCTTTATGATCAAAAGTGCCTGCCAAATGGGCCTGTATTCAATCCCTAAAGCTTCCAAGCTGTACTCAATCGGAAGCCGCAGAAGCCACATCGGACGTTCGGGTTCCAAAGAAAGTTTGCAAACCGGAACACTCACTTCCTGGTTTGCGGCATTCGAGAACCAAAATGTTTGAGTTGCAAGGTGTTTGAGAATGAAGGTACAGCTGTATTTAATAGTTAAATGTGTTTTTTTTTAATTTAGTGATTGTTTATAAGTTGTGCACATGTGGTATTTTTGAATTTTTGTTATATTTAAAATAATAAAAAGGATGAGGGTGCGGCTAGCCTTGCTTTCCTTGGAAACCTGGGGTGATATGCAATGTAATCTATGTTAAAATCACTTGGCAGTATGCTTGTTCCAGTGGTGAAATGTTTTGTTTTGTACTGCAAGAAAATGCATAAACAGGTTGTTGGTAACTTTGGGATCATTGACTCTTCTGTTTGTCCTGTGATTCCTAGGCATGGGTTCAGGAGGTTTTCATTCTGTCCTGCCACTTTCCTTGGGAAAGCCTATGGTTTACTGCTGAATCAGACAAAACATCAGTTGGGTTTTCTGTGAATTGACATTTGTTCAGTAAACAGTGGGCTTTCCCCAGGGAAAGCAGCAGAACAAAAGAGAAACCTATTGGACCCATGCTAGAAATCATGGGGCAAACAGAAGATATAAAGGCGCAAAGGAAAGTGTGGATGAGCCCTTTGTTGTGTGGTCCGTTGCACAATGAGTTTCTGCTAGTGCATCTATTGCATTGGAGTTCCCTGTTGTGCAGCATTAAAACTCACTCATGTACTGATGCAAGAGCCCTTGCACTAGCAGACAGAGAATGTTGGATGCAGCCTTTGGGGTTTTCATAACTAGCAGTATGTGCTTTGATAGAGACTAGGGCAAGCACACACAGTCTGCTCATACGAAGCTGCATTGACTGAGCATAGGGAATGGCATCGTGCCTGCTCACTTTGTCCCAATCTTCAAACCTTCTGAGTATGCAGGAGTTGGGTTGAGGCCTCAAGCACAATGCCACTCTATCCCTTCCATATTTTCAGTCAACATAGTTTTATTATGGGGTTGCAAGCACCATGAAAATGTTTAGAAAGAAATGTGTGTACTGGAAAACAGGAGCTATTGGCTGGCTTGGAAGTTAGCCTACATCACAAAATACAATCCAATAGGTGCCTGTGACACTACTTCATAATCTTTCCCACAGAAAACTGTGCTTGTTGTGGGTGGGTGGGGGGAGAGAAAACCCTCAAGTAACCATAGTAAACTGACCGATCCCTGGGAAATTGTGATTTATTTGGAACTGAGGCAGTATCATCTGGGCAGATGTATGATGTCTGTGCTGCCCTCCTGAAAGAAAGTTAGTGTCTGGGAAGACTCTGACTATGAATGCAGCAGAATAGCTAAGGGGCAATTAATCTACATTAGGTGATCTTTAGCACCCATAAAAGTTGGTAGACTAAAAGATAGCTCCCCGTTTTATTCTGTAACAACAAATGCCTATAGCAATCTCATTAGTGTTTTCTTTGTAGCACAGAGAGTTGAGACTCACAGTCTGCCATGCTTTAGATGTAAGCAGCCACAAATGTCTGTCCCCTCCCCCCCCCTTCATTCCAGAGAACAAACAAGCTAACATCTGAGCCAGTGGTAACCTCAAGCATTTGTCTTAATGTTTGCTCAGCAACAGCATGCAGCAGCACCGGCAGCCAATAGGAAGGTTTTGTACTGCTGCCTTTACATATATAGTTCAGCATGTGTCTGCTGTTTCCTGTTCATCAGCTGGGAACTCCAGATGCAGTTCTTTTGATAAGAGGTACTTGGGTTCAGAATCTCTGCTCAGGTCTTTCAAATGTAGATTTAGGGCTATTTGCAGACTAAATCCACTCAGAGATACTTGCCTTTGTGCTTTCTCCTAAAAAAGTAAATAACTGCCACAATATGCACACACTCTCAAATTGTAATACCATTGTTTACAAACTGAACTGGCCAAAACCAGATTACTCTTCTGATGCGCTCATCGCACTCTGTGCGTCTCTCCACATCATCCTGTGGGCAGCAAAGGAAGCTACAGGGACAAAAAGAGTATACATGCAAAGAGCACACAGTCATTTTAAAAGTCGTCACCATGCATAAAGAGGCAGCAGAATCCAGTGATAATAATAATAATAAATTTTTATTTCTACCCCGCCCTTTCCAATCCAAAAACCGGGCTCGGGGCAGCTAACAGCAAATATAAGACAATGATTAAAACAACTTTTAAAACAGCTAAAAAACAGCATAAAAAACAAAGATCAGTGGGATCACCAGGGCTAACTGGCCAGGTAAGTCATGCTAGGCCAGTAGGGAGACCAGGGAGGAATTTTAATGTAGGGACCCAGAAGAGTTTCTTCAGAAAGAAGGGAAAGGGAAAAGGAATAGGGGATCAGGCTAGATTAAAGGCCAGGCAGAATAACTCTGTCTTACAGGCCCTGTGGAAGGAGGTCAGGTCCCACAGGGCCCTAGTCTCGTGAGACAGAGTATTCCACCAGGTCAGAGCCAACACTGAAAAAGCCCTGGCCCTTGTGGAGGATAATCTGGCTTCTTTTGGGCCGGGGACCCTTAAACTATTGTTATTTGTGGACCTTAAGGTCCTTTGTGGGGCATACCAGGAGAGGCGGTCCCGTAAGTACGAGAGGTCTGTTGTGCAGTGTAAGAGACAATATGCAATTCACACTGCAGAAAGGAAAGAATGAGCCCACACATGAATTGGTTTGTACTGGCTAAAGACATTGACACACAGAGAGACCATTCTTGGGACAAGAGAGCATCAGCCAAAGGAGAATTATTATAGGAGGGCCCTTTGGCTGATTGACATCTGATGTCCCTTTAAATGTCCTGTGGAAGAATGGATTCTTGGCTTGTTTTTGTTCTTATTTTTGTTATGCATTTTGTGTTTTTTTTAATTGTAATTTTATGTTGTGAACCACCCTCAGTTCTATGGGTATAGGGCAGTATACAAATTTTAATAGTAATAATAGTAATAGTAATAATGTCTGAGGCATCTCCAATTTTTGACAATAACTGCAACGGCGCATGTCAACATGGTTCTTAAAAATTGCACTAAAAATTGCTATATTAATATTTAACACGTTTTAAGCTAGGGGACCCAGCAAATCACAGAGCTCAGTTCCCTGAATCAATGTGCTGGGGAAAGAGTAAGGTGCCAGATAAGGAAGACACTCATTGACCGCTGCAGGAGGCTTGGGTCATATCCACACCGTGCATTTAATGGTCTCATGTTCCACTTCTACAGTTATAGCTCCAGGCCCAAGAATCCTGAGAACTGTGGTTTGTTAAGATTCTCCTAACACAGCTCAGCACCTGTAACAAACTGCAATTCCAAAGATACTTTGGGGGAAGCCCTGGTTTTTAAATTGGTGCTTTAGATGTAAAGGTAAAGGACCACTGGAGCGTTAAGTCCAGGCAAAGGTGACTACGGGGTGTGTGGCGCTCATCTTGCTTTCAGGCTGAGGGAGCTGACATTTGTCCACAGGCAGCTTTCTGGGCTTGGTAGAGAGTGTTGCAGTGTCATTTGCACTGGAAAGTACAATTTTTAATGTAAGCAAGTTACATGTGTGCCATCTGTCTTGCGCAGGGCATGATGAGGCAATAATATGCACTTTTTGAACAGTCATGGCTTCCCCCAAAGTATCCTGGAAACTGTAGTTTGTTATGGGTGCTGAGAGTTGTTTGGAGACCCCCATTCCCTTTTCAGAACTTCAATTCCCAGAGTTCCCTGGGAAGAGGGATGGAGTGTTTAACCACTGTAAGAGGGGAGTAAGGGTTTCTTAACAACTCTCAGCCCCCTTAACAAAGTACAGTTCCCAGGATTCTTTGGCGGAAGCGATAGCTGTTTAAAGTGGTATGATATGGCTTTAAATGTATAGAGTTAGCACAAAGTATGTATGTTCCTTGTACATGATGTCCTCTTAGAATGGCCATTGAGCCCTGTTCAGGCTAGAATTAGGAGCATAGGAAGGTGCTTTCAATCTGTTAAAGGGACCCCTGACCATTAGGTCCAGTCGTGTCTGACTCTGGGGTTGCGGTGCTCATCTCGTGTTACTGGCCGAGGGAACCGGCGTACAGCTTCCAGGTCATGTGGCCAGCATGTCTAAGCCGCTTCTGGTGAACCAGAGCAGCGCATGGAAACGCCGTTTACCTTCCTGCCGGAGTGGTACCTATTTACCTACTTGCACTTTGACGTGCAACGGGAGCTCACCCTGTCTCTCTCTCTCTCTCTTTCTTTCCATCTTACTGTAGGTTTTTGTATACTTCCACTTTATTCCATGATACGAACAATTTCAATACTATCTTACAGCTGAATCCTGTGCTTTTGTTCTTTAATTTAGACAGATTTTGTCACAGAATTTGTAAATTGAAAAGTGGAGTTGCTGGTCCATGGTAAATCCGGCAATGGAAAATTTCTGTGGTGCCCCCCCCTTCCCTTGATGACCTAAGCAAGTGCTTATTTTGCTTAATGGTTAATCCAGCCCTGGGTTTTGTGATTTGTCAGTCTTGACAGTGAGATTGTAGTTTGTTTAAAGTTAGTTTTGCAGTTGAACCATGGCTACGGTTTAGTTTTTGTAGGCCCTTCTCTCTCTCTCTCTCTCTCTCTCTCTCTCTCTCTCTCTCTCTCTTTCTTTCTTTCTTTCTTGCATTACATTTTTTTAGAGAGGAAATACTACGTAAAAGATCCAGGTTTGCGTAGGTACAGCTGCCCACACCTTGGCGGAATCGGCATAAGGCTCAATGCAGACACACAGTAATACAGGTGCACAGCTAGGAATTTAAGACCTGTGAGTCTCCAATACAATCAGTGACCATTTTAGGTGCGTCCAATTGATGTGCGACCGCTGGCGTGTGTGTCCTTTTGGACCCGGAAGGGGGTGGGGCACGCTTATGCGCACTCTGCAACACACGTAGGGACTAGGAATTGAACCCCCGTGTGAAATGGGTGCCACCCGTACCTCAATAATGGCCCAGCATACTGGAGTGTATGCCCACCTGTGCATGTCCAGAACATCTGTTGTGAACCCTTTGTAAAGCCACCTGCACATGGGTGGTTGCATCATATTTATGCCTAAATCACAATGACTGTACTAATAAACATTGCACATTCATATTTTGGAGAACTAATAAGTAGCTTTGGTTTTTTTGTATCTCTCTCCCGCCCCTGCCTGTTTATTTTTGCTATGTAAAAAGCAAAGAAAGCCAGTGTGTGGTGTAGTGGTTAAGAGTGGTAGACTCGTAATCTGGGGAACCGGGTTCGCGTCCCCGCTCCTCCACCTGCAGCTGCTGGGTGACCTTGGGCTAGTCACACTTCTCTGAAGTCTCTCAGCCCCACTCACCTCACAGAGTGTTTCTTGTGGGGCAGGAAGGGAAAGGAGAATGTTAGCCACTTTGAGACTCCTTCGGGTAGTGATAAAGTGGGATATCAAATCCAAACTCTTCTTCAAATCCAAAGTAGTCATGGGTGCACCATATCTTCCGAAAAAAATTGAAATTTTTACTATAAATCTTTTCTCCTTGAAATAACAGAGTTCAGAAATTAAAGCCCAAAGGAATGGAATCTACTCGGAGCTTTGTGCCTAGCAATGGAGAAAAATAAATCTATTTGTATTCATTGGAAACTAAATTGACAATGATGTTTTCTCTTCTTAAGCCAGACGTATATTTTTATCCTTCATGCTTCATGAAGTTTCTAATATCAGATGATTGTGTGCTTCCTTGAAGATGTTAAGAGTGGATTAACGGCAGGAACATCCTGTTGATAGGAATTCTTGAGCTGAAAATGTTTGTTCCCGTACAGCCAAAAACCTGTTTATTTTCTGAATAAAACAACATATGTGTCATTGTCTGTGCAATCTTATATGTGTTTAGCCTGAATTAAGCCATATTCAGTTCAATTGGATATTTCCCCAGATAAGCATGCTTAGAGTTTCAGTCTTTAATGATGTAGATGAAAGTCCTAAGCACTTTACTGAGAGAAATCCAGAAATTCAGTATTATACTAAGGGGAGTACAAAATGGCAGCAGCTGTAATGCTAGCACATACTAAAGGCATACTGTACTTTTCAACAGTGCTGCATTTTTAAAAAAGGATGCAAGCAAGTGCAAAGGGAACTGTAAGTAAGTAAGTCAAGGGAACTGAATATGTATGAGTTTAGGGAAGGCTTGTAGCTAATGGGTGGCACATTTGAGGCAGGACTGAGGATGTCTCCAATCTGAAACTCTGGAGAAATGATGCCAGCCAGTGTAGGCAGTACTAAAAGCTAGATGGATCCATGTCCTGACTCAGTATAAGCGTCCTGAATTCTTAAAGCCTGTTGAGTCTTGATACCCAACTTAGAGCCACTGCTTCTGTGCTAGAAGCTAAAGTTCATTGTACAAAATATTCCAGTGAAGTTGTCCTTGGAAGACAACAACAACAACAACAACAACAATTTATGTGTACCCCGTCCATCTGGCTGGGGTTCCCCAGCCACTCTGGGAGGCTTCCAACAAAGATTAAAAATACATTAAAATGTCATACATTAAAAAGCTTCCTTAAAGATGCGACATTACCTTCTTCTCCACTGATGGAATTTCAGTGTTTTCATCCATCCTTGACTAATGCGATGCTCATCCATCTCCCCCTCCTAATTCGCCCACCCACGGTTGGGTTTGCAGAAGGAAAGTACTTGTTTCCACCTGTTCCTTGATTGCCAAATTGGAATATAGAGGTCTAGCCTCACCCATTTCCCCACCACAGTGTAAAAATACTGAGTGTAAGTTATAATTTAAATGGATGAAAAAAGCAAAGAGCCACAAAGAAGGAGGAAATGGCAGGGGGAGGTAGTTCGGTGAAGAAAAATGGCTTCAGCCTCCAAGTGGCATGTAGTTTGGTTTAACTACAATGGAAATTATTGCCTTTCATTACACACCAAACTCCTTGAATTTTTGTTGTTGTTTTTTTATTAAAAAAATAGATGTTTGTGGTTACAAATGCTCAAAATGGAAAATTACACAGCGCACTTTAAAGAAATGGTGTAATTAAGTGTCCATATTAAATAAACATATTTAGAACTGTAAAAAATAATTTTCTGTGTACTTAGCTCTTTTTGTTTATATTGGAATAAGAAGAAAATGAATCACATTTTAATAATTATGATTTCTCATTATTTCAAGATCTACAAGGCAATTAAGACCACTTGAAAATAAATAGTCATGTTATTTGAGTAGGTAATTAAACAATTTGTAGCTTGTAAAGAAACGTTGGATTCCTTCCCCCCCCCCCTTTGCACCATGCAAACTGCCTATAATGTCTGGAAATTACCTGGTTTTTCCTCTTTCTTTCCAGGTGCTTTATCCCAAATATTTATGCAGCCCTTTTCACTGCTGTGCTGGTTCCACTAGTATGCTTGGTGGTGGTATTTGTGGTGTTTATCCATGCCTACCAGGTGACTCCCCAGTGGAAAGCATATGATGATGTATTCAGAGGAAGAACGAATGCTGCAGGTATGGAAAATGGAATGGTCCTAATCAAACTAACAAGGCAGGTTCCTGCAATAACCATTCTCTCCAAATAGGTAGCCACTTTCTTACTGGAAGGCTTCCTGTGCCTGTAACAGCTATTGTGTTATGCTGAAATTAAACAGGTGAAGAAGTCCTTCTTCCTATTTCTCCCACTGAAGCAGCCTGGTGAAATGGCTGCCGCCAGATGACAGTTGTGGGAGAGGAGGCCTGATGGAGCTGGCATGTCGCAGCAGAGTCGATGGAGTGAATGCAGCTCTCCAAGTGCTGGAATGGCTTGCCCTTTTTGCACCCATGTCTTTCACCGTTTTAGGGCATAATCTGTGAGAAAGTTCTCTGTGTAGGCCCCACTGAAATAAACAGCACCTCTCATCCATTTTGAGCAGTGCTGAGACAGTCTTTGTTGATTTTGCCCACAGATTTTGCCCCCATAGATTTTTTCTTCTAAATCTCAGGTCAGATAAGTTTAAGTGTAGCACTTATAGTGATCTAAAGTCAGTGAGCAACTCTCCAAATGTACTGTACCTAACATACTGGGGATCCCTTTTGCCATTATTTTTATTCATTCTGTTTTGATCTTCTGCGAGTTTATTTCTACGTATAGGAAGAAGTCATGTTAGTGAACTTCCTGTTGGCATAGGTCCTGGAGACCCAACTCCTTTGTCTCATGAGAAAGAAAAAAAGAAGTACAATCTGATCACACGATGTACTCATTTCCCCTTTCCCCCCTCCCCCCACTTCCTGGCTTATTTAATTCAAACTTCTGAGACAATTAGAGCGGAAAGGAAAGTTTAGATTGCCATTTGTTTCTTTCAAATTCTTTTAAACTAAAGAGCGCTGAGAAAAGTGGCGGGTTTTAAGACAGGGAGCTGCATTTCTGAGGCTGTCATCCTACCTAAGGGGAATATGTCCTATTGAACTCAGAGGGTTCAATGAGTTAGTGTGCTTAGGGTCTTGCTGCTCAAGTCAGTTTTATGTACCTGCTGTTTCATATAACTTTTGTTATCACCTTAGATATCATGAAGAGGCCAGGTGGATTATTGCCTTTATTACTTCTTCTTTTGCCGTAGTTTGTTATCCATCTGCAGTAGCAAACATGGGGGCTGGTAAGCCCATCAGAGCTAGACCATCTTTAAAATGAACACATAAATTCAATGAATTAATGAGATAAAGTTCTAGATCACGGAGGCTGCCTCTGGTAGCTTTTTCACAAAGCAAGATTATGGCATGGTACTAATAAAAATGGTGATGTGGATGGCATCAATAGACTGCGTCATCTGGTGTATGTGTGTGTGTTTATTGTAGGTGGCATGCAACATGCTTGAGCCATCTGTAATTATTTTTGCTTCAAGCATCTTCTCCCATGCATCTGCTTCTTAATTTTTGTATGCTGTTACAGACTGCATCAGTTGATCTGTGACTTAATAGTCACTAGTGGGTAGTCCTATTTTGCAGCAAGGACTTGAACTAGATATCCTTGTGCAATTAAAAATGGTATTGTCTACCTACTAACCTGAAAAACCTGATAGGAAAGGAATTCCGAGAAGCAAAATTACATGATTTTGCTTAGAGGTAATGTGTTTCGAGATGTGTCAACAGGAACATTTTCTTCAAACAGAAATAGGTGAGTCTTTTGAGGGTGAAATGTATAAAGGAATTGTGCTCTCCCTAGAGAAAGTATAAACCGTAGAGAAAGAGCAACTCTGGCAACACTCTAACTCAGAGTTAAGTGCACTTAAGCCCATTTAAATGAATGCACTCTGGCACACTTTGCTTATTGGATTGTGGCCTGTTGTGTTTATAAGAAAGTATGAACGACCTTTTAAGGTAGAAGGTACTAAGGTAGAAGGTACTATTGGGTCATACAAAGGTTGGTGTAGTTAAAAAAAATTCCTTTGGCTTCAGATTAGACGTTAGGAGTTCATTGCAGAGCTTTCCCAGTGGTTAAGAATCTCCAGCAAACTACTCTATCTGTGGATGCAGAGCAACACTTGGATGCATACTGTGACACTTTAAGGCTAGTCACTTCAAGGTTAAAGATGCTCAGATCCATTGGGACTTAAATGCCACTGTCAGTCTGTGGAGGTGTCTAGGGAACCACCTGGTCCAGCCCTGGTGAATGAGTTCCAGTTGTTGAAGCCTGGTTACATAGGCAAGATGCCTGGTTGAGAAGACCTCATTGCACTGAGTAGGGAGGGAATGTCCCCCTAGGTCCTTGAGACAGGGAGTAGTTCTGGTCACTTTAGAATAGTGCCCAAGACTTCTGAAGAAACCTGCTTTGGATCTGGAAGAGCTCAATAATCAGCTGGATTCTATTCCCCCCCACCACCTCCACAAAGCCTATGGAAGAAAGCTTGGGTTATTCTAAACCAAATTGGACTCAGCTGTGTTCCCAGTGATATCACTTATCTGGATCTGGCAGCAGAACAAGGCATCTCTGCCTCCCACTTCTGTACCTGGTGCACTGTGAAAATAGACATGGGAAATTGCATTTCCCAGATTGTTGTTTGACTCACGTACTGCACAGCAGCATTCCAGGCACCTGAGGGAGGTTGAGGGACCTCCCGCTAATGTTAGCGTTATCCATTGGCCATGTAAGAAGATGGGAGGAGAAAGGGTGGAGGGAGAAATGTGCGTGAGGCTTCGGGGGTGAGTGAGGAAGGGACCAGTTTCAGTATAGTTTCAGTATATTGCTATCCTTGCATTTGTGCATTACAAGCCCCCAAGGTAGTGACACCAGCTTTGGTGATTCTAACAGTTACCATAATTTCTTTACAAATAAAGAGCTAGGATCTCCAGCATTCCATCAGACAGCAAGGTGGTTCATACACAGTATATAGCAGCAAGAGAGACTCCTCCTTGCAGTGTTTAGAGTGGGGCTCGTGGACTTCACCAACAGTGAGATATTGTGAGCTATCAGTAAGTTGTGAGTGCACATTTCAACATGTTGGGCAAATGGCACAATCTCTGCACGTTTACCCAAAACTAAGCCCCACCATGATCAATGGGGCTTCTGGATAGAATGCAGACTTCCTTAACTTTTTGAAGCATTTATTCAGTTCTGTTGGGTCCATAAATAGATCTTCTTTACAGATGAAAACTGAACTCCCACAATTCTGTATGGTGTGTGAGATTCTGTGCTAGAAATCAAATGTTCAGTGTTGCTGTGTTACTGCAGCCAAGCAAAATTGTTGCCATTGGCCATTCTTTCAGCATTAAAAATCTCCAAAAAGGGAAAGATTGTTTTCTGTTTTCTGAAATACGAACATATTTAGCTTATAAAACCATATTGCTTTATTTATTTGGAAGGTTTCAGTTGGTTCAGATTGTTTTCTAAGCCAGTTTGTATAACTTTGCTGCAAAGTGTTTTGTTCTTTGCCAAGAGTTTTAAAAATATTTGTACAGGAACCAAATGGAACAGTAGTTAAAATAAAATAAAAATCAAACTAACTAACAGCTTGAGCCTATGGATCAGAAGCCCAAGTATTTACATCTACCACTGCAGAAACTCCTTTCCCCAACCCACCACTTCCCCCTCCTTCCATCCCACCTGCTCCTTTCCATGGTGTACCAACATGTGTTTTCCTAAAGGGGAGAAAGCAGTGGTTAGGGAAATGATTATGCACCCCCTCCCCTGCATTTTTGCCATTTCCTTATGCAGCTTTGCATGGAAAACAGCAGGCTCTTGCACTTTTATTACACACCCAAAGTGTGTAATCTTTGTTCAAGGCTGATCACTTGCAGTACATAAACCGTTTCTGCATAGCCCTTTCAGGAGAATCTGCAAGTTGGATCCAGTTTGCTCTGGACATTAAGTAGGATCATCTAGTTTGATGTTCCAAGTCTGAAATCCCTAGGGCATTTATTTATTTATTTAATTATTTAATTATTTGCAAAAATATAGCCAAACAAAAGAACAGAATGTGACTCCAGTAAGTCACTCCCAGATAGAAAAAAAGAAATCATTGCATGGGGATGATTCATATAGTGTTTGCTCTCATGTTAGAAATGAGCATGCTGAGTCATAGAATATAGCAGCAAAGCAAGGTAATTGACTAACAGATGACAAGTTTTGATGAAGGGGAATGATGTATGGAACTTCTTTTGAATTGCCAACAAGTCATTAACTGTTTTTAATATATCTCTTTCCAAATGTTCACACCCAGTTCTCCACTTAAACCAATAATTTTTTTAAAATAAATAAATAAATCTTGTTTGGTTTGTTCCTGAACATCTGGGATGGCAGAGCTTTGATGCCTGAGGCATCGACACAAAGTGTAATTACGATTCAGATACCACCTTCGCTGATGAAGCCTGACATGTAAAACAGTCTAAACTACCCTTTCTGAGGTATCTATCTGCAGTATTTTTCTACTGACCATTTTTTCAGATGGTGCCACATATTGGCACTACCCGGTTTAGGGGCCCAGTGATACCATTAATTCAGGGGACTGTTGCTTTGGGTTTCTGCCTTCTGCTAATCCTGTGCCCAGAGAGGTTTCCTACTAGTGTTTACTTCCCCACTCCCATTCCAAACCCATTCATTGTTACATTTTCTCTCCACAATTCCCACACAGATGTTTTGGGGTTTTGTTTTGTTTTTGCTCATTAGGCTAGTTCCTACACACTGCTTGTCTGGATGGAGGATAAGCATAAACATTCAAGGACACATTCTAGCTAGGCAAAACCACGAGAGGAGGCTTTGCAGCAGGACCAATGAGGGACATGGCCAGAGAGCGTCCCAGGGGCCAGATAGCATGCCCTGGAGGGCCACATTCAGGCATGTATGTGTGAGAAATACAATAAGGTTAATACTAGGACAGTCGGGGGCAAAATCTAAATAAGGGCTGGTCTGGAAGGATATGTCTTCAACTACTTTGTGTGTCCAAAACCCCTTGATTGGCTCATGATATGGCAAGCAAGGAATCACATACAGTGATCATAATTCAGAGCTCACTGGAGGCTTCACAATTCACCATAAGTATAAGGGGTTTCCCTCCTCTCTTTCTTTTTAACCCAAAGCAGGGAACTTGTATGGTTCCTTGCTGGATCATTGCCTGGGGAGCGATATGGAGCTCATAGACATTCTGATAAGTTGCCGAGTTTAGCATACCTGAATTTTTCTTCCATCCAGACCAGCTTGTGCAATGTCCGCTGCTGGTTTTCCTTTACTAAAAGTGGCTTTACTTTGGGATTGACATTTTTCCTGTGCTGAGACTCTGTTTCCTTCCTTAACATAACTCTGGGGCAGCCCATGCATAAACTTTTGAGAAAAGATTAAACTGCAGTAAGAAGCTCATTATGTAATTGTTTGAGAGAGTTCAGTTAAGTGTTTTCTCAAATTGTTCCCATTGAATTCAGGAGGCCTTAAAATGCTTTTTTCCTTTGGCAGAATCCTGCCCCCCTTTTTTGCTGTCAGATCAATTTCTGTCCTTCTAACCCTGCTATGAAGAGAATGAAAGTGTGGTGTAGTGGTTAATAGTGGTAGACTCATAATCTGGTGAACCGGTTTCGCGTCTCTGCTCCTCCGCATGCAGCTGCTTTGTGACCTTGGGCTTGTCACACTTCTTTAAAGTCTCTCAGACCCACTCACCTCACAGAGTGTTTGTTGTGGGGGAGGAAGGGAAAGGAAAGGAGAATGTTAGCTGCTTTGAGACTCCTTTGGGTAGTGATAAAGCAGGATATCAAATCCAAACTCTTCTTCTCTTCTTCTACTTTACAGAATAGCCCCCCCCCCAACTAATTAAAAATATATACAAATTTAAAACACCTCATGTCACCTTTTCAACTCAAGAGGGAGAAGCAAAGCAAATATTTGTAAAGAAACTCAGGGCACTATTAACACAATGTTCCAATTACTCTTTTTATTGGCTTTTGGGGGGTGGGGTAATGTAAACACTATAGCCAGGGGGGAAATGAACACAATATGCTGACATTACAAAGAAGATTCAGACATTTAGAAGTGCTTGAGGATGTGCATTGTGTCTGGTCTTTATTGAGCATTCATTTTTATTTGTTTGCGGGGAGGTTCTACAACAATGAGCATTCATCCTGATCTGCTCATGGAGTGTTTATAAGTCTTCCCATTAAGCATTTCTTCATCCCACGCTTTTCAATACATTTCACCATCACTTTTTAAATCACAAAAGGTCTGGGGTAGGGGTTTTTTTTTAGTGGTTTTGGTGCACTAGGGCAACAGAGTACTTTAATCCACTTAACTGTGTAAAACCTGTTACAGGTAGGTAGCCGTGTTTGTCTGCCATAGTCAAAACAAAATAAAAAAATTCCTTTCAGTAGCACCTTAAAGACCAACAAATTTGTTCTTGGTATGAGCTTTCGTGTGCATGCACACACGAAAGCTCATACCAAGAACAAACTTACACCATAGGAGCTTATTTGTTTTTTATCTTATATTTTGGAAATGTACATCCAGGTTTTCTCTTACTTTAATTTTTTTTGGGGGGGGGCAAGAGAGTGGGACCCTAAACTATAGCTTCTTTAGCTTATACATAAATCCGGCATTGCCCATGACCCTGAGATTAAGAGTCTCCTGCTCTACCAATTGAGCTATCGCAGGCAACCTTTATACACATTAACAAGTGACATGTAGTTTTAGTGGAATGCTTAAAAGGCTCAGATGCTTCTATCTCAGGTAGAGACAGTTGGGTTTCATTTGTTTGATCAGATAACTTAGGATGTGGTTGTATGCACTTTCATTTAGAAATAATGCCTTTTGAACACAGTGGGACTAGGCACTGAATAAATAGGATTGGGTTGTTAAGTACCGGTATGTTTATGGTGCTGAAGCAAGAAACACCCAAGCAAGGCACAATTCATTAACACATAAGCTGAGCTGTCAGTGACATGCTCCACGAAAGGGCATGTCTGCTGCTTGTAAAAGCAAGTTTGAACTTTTCGTTCTTCCCTTCTGTTCCTTAATGTAGTGGGCTATTTGTAGCATGGCCTTTGCGGATTATTTAGTTTTTATTACTCAGCTGAAGGCACTGATACCATAAAAACATTACAGGTGAAACTCGAAAAATTAGAATATCATGGAAAAGTCCATTTATGTAAGCAATTGTTTTCATTAGCTACTGGAGTTTAATATATGAGATAGACTCATGACATGCAAGGTGAGATATGTCAAGCCTTTGTTTGTTATAATTGTGATGATTATGGCGTACAGCTGATGAAAACCCCAAAGTTGAAATTGTTAATTCTGTACATAATTTTGATAAGGCTCCTAGATGCAGATCCTGATAAGTCTCCCTTAAAAGGAAAATTATGTTAGCTACAGTTTTTCCTCTGTCCCTCTTCATCCACAAAACAAAACTTTTGTTTAAGCCTCGGTGATTTAAATGGGAGAAACTCAACGTGTGCTGACTTCTCCCATTAAATCGATGCTTAAGTTGTGCTGGATTGTGCTCAGTATTTCCCCCCAGCAAATGCAATTTGATCTAGCACCTGGCTGCAATTCTTGTAAGATACAGAAGATTAAAATGAAACTTTACTTTCTATAGGCTGTCCACCCAACCATGTGCATAAGCACCTACAACTCAGGATAACACTTTGTCCTGCAGTTTCTTTCTAAGTAGTGAAGAACTTCTGTAGCAGATTTCATAGGACTGCACATGCAAAAGTCAATCGGTGCATATATTTCCAAAACATAGATAGTACTGATGGAAAGTTAATCAGAATCTCCTATCCCTCTCGTCTGATAAATTGTTTGACAGTATTTGTAAAGCAGAAACCAAAAACAAGCACCACCACGGCCAATACAAGTAGTATATATTTTTCTATCAAATAGCTACATATTCTTATGAACACTGCTCCGTAGAAAATTGCTTTAAATGTACATTGAGGCATGCTATTATGTTACATTATTATTGTTAAGTTGTATTGTATCATTTATAGTGGATATATTGATTTCATGGATGACTGTGATACATTTCCATGCAGGTTTTTGTTTATTTATTTGTCTATTTATTTTGCAGTTATTTGCTGAAGAAGACGTACACGAAACAGTGTTAATACCGGATCACTGTCCGTTGTCTTACTGTTATTATACATGATAGAAAAATATATACTACCGGTACTTAAATTGGCCGTCGTGGTGCTTGTTTTTGGTTTCTGCTTGAAGATTGCATCACAGAGGTTCTTTGGTTTTACTAAGTATTTGCAAAGCAGCCAGGCAAGGTCCTAACAATGGCATTTAATGTTCACTTAAGCTTCCATTTTACATTCCTCACCTACACTATTCTGTTAAAGGCTTGACCGTTCCACCATTCTGTTGATATATTGTGTCTTCTGAGTTTTATTCCTGGCAATTGTAGGTGGTTACTGTTCCTATTGTTATTCTGATTGTTGTTCTGATATTTAGACCTCAGTCACCCTATGCAATATGTGTGTGTATGAGGCTGGGATCTAGTCAACAAAGCCAGTTAGACCCCTTCATTTCCTAGCTAATGTTTCCTTTAAAACACATGTTATTGACAACTTCTTCTTTTTCTGCAATACCTTGTTGTTGTTGTTCAGTCATTCAGTCGTGTCCGACTCTTCGTGACCCCATGGACCAGAGCACGCCAGGCACACCTATCCTTCACTGCCTCTCGCAGTTTGGCCAAACTCATGTTAGTAGCTTCGAGAACACTGTCCAACCATCTCATCCTCTGTCGTCCCCTTCTCCTTGTGCCCTCCATCTTTCCCAACATCAGGGTCTTTTCCAGGGAGTCTTCTCTTCTCATGAGGTGGCCAAAGTACTGGAGCCTCAACTTCAGGACCTGTCCTTCTAGTGAGCACTCAGGGCCGATTTCCTTGAGAATGGATAGGTTTGATCTTCTTGCAGTCCATGGGACTCTCAAGAGTCTCCTCCAGCACCATAATTCAAAAGCATCAATTCTTCGGCGATCAGCCTTCTTGATAGTCCAGCTCTCACTTCCGTACATTACTACTGGGAAAACCATAGCTTTAACTATACGGACCTTTGTCGGCAAGGTGATGTCTTTGCAATACCTTACTTTTGGTCAAAGCATGTATTTTAAGGCTTCCCAGGAGCTGCTTAGCAAGTCTTATTTGTTCTTGTTTTGAAGGCTTAGTTTGATCAAAATAGGCTGGGTTGCCAGGACAAAATGTCACTTCAGAGTGCTCAGCCAGCTATTGACTTTTGAAAAACTGGCTGGATTTCAGCATTGTATTAATAGGTTAAACACTCATAGTGAAGCAATTGTTACTGACAAAACTGCAACATAATAGAACAGGAGCTGAATTTCCAAATGATTTGAGAAAAACAGGAAGCTCTGCACACTTTCAGCATCTTTTAATTATGCCACTTGCTGCACAAGGCCTGAACTTAACATTTTAATATAACAAAGCATTTTTTTTTTAAAAAAAGTACCTCACCAAGTCTATTGGACTGTGGCCGATCCACTCAAATGTGTGTGGGGTGGGATGGATGTGAGAAGAGCAATGAGACATCATGTACACACCTGTTGGAGAATTTATGATCTCACACAAAGGCTGGCCAGGAAAGGAGTCCATGTTTGGAAAAGCAGACAGTGGTTTACTGGTATCTGCCACCCATGCAGTGGTTTGCAGCCTCCAAAACACACACAGCTCCCATGGAATGATGGTGCAAGTTCTCCCCCAACTCTTTCCAATACTTAACTTCAGCTCAAACCTATGCCAAATGTTAGCTTATTCATCCTTTTTTCTCATTGTGCCTAAGCATGATAGTTTTAGTAGTTTATGCGTTCTCCCTCCCACCGCCCCCGGTCCAACTTTCAAAGCTATATACGGTAAACAGAAGTCTGAAAGAGATGGCCAAACTTGCACAAATTTTCTATATTGTTTTGCTTTTTAGGCTCAACCATTCAGACAAAACAAAACACTCCAGTACTTTGTGCATTGCTGCTTCTTAATTGTTTTCAATATGTTGTGTTAATTTCTCATTTCATAACACAGTGGCTTAGTATGATGTTCACATTTAAAGTGAAAAATGGAAGCAAAGAGCATGAATGCAAATTAACACCAAACAGCAGATAACTACTTTAATGATATAAGACATAATTTCCTGGGAAGAAAACACCTTCCACTTGCCTGGCTGGCAGGATTTGGGATGGGTCTAACCATGGTGCGAATAAAGTTGCTTGTATCCTGTTTCTGTATGGGCCTTTTAAAGATACATCCATTTAAATCTTTGACTAAGATGATCCATTTTTCCATACTCGGTATCAATATTGGGTAGGCAGCTGTTTGAAAAAGTCTGAGGCACATAATACTGCAATTACTGTGAAAAGGATGTAGTCCTGTGATCACTTAGATGATTTCTGAGAGGCCCTAGATACTGCAGAACTTCCTGGCCACAGGTGGGGGTGAGCTCTGGAGTTCTTCCTTAACCAGTGAAAGAACTGCCCTGCCAGGAATACCAGTATTTCTTGTCATAGGCACCAACTCTATGGACTGCAAAGTATGTGGGGATGGGGCTGAGTCGCCCCCTCCCCCAATCTAGAGGGGCCGGGCCTTGCCAGGCCTCACCGTGGCAGCAGCATGCCTTGTGGGCTCCTCCTGACATGTGTGGCATTACATGTGTGTCACACGTGTTATGTCATGCACACGTGACGAGCCCCTCAATGTCAGATGGAACTTGGTACCTGTTTCTTGCATAATGAGGACAAAAATGGCAGTTCCAGTGTATGCCTGTGGGGGGGGGAGTGGGTTGAACGAGACCTGTGCAAGGGCTTTCATTTGTGCTGCAGGTATTTCCTACCTCTCCTTCCCCCATTTGCCCCTCAGCCCCCCCCCCCCCCCCAAAAAAAAACTTGACTGGGGTGGGTCCAGGAAACAACCAGAACAGTGTTCAGGGAGAAGGGAGAAAGCATTGTTCATCTGGCAAGCTGAGATAGCACATCATTGAATTCGACCCCATAAGTTTATTAAAACCAAACTTACGGCGTAATCCTGTACATGCTTTTTTTCTAAAGTGCTGTTGAGTTCAGTGGTGCTTCCTGTCAGGTAAGTAGGTACTGTATAGGATTACAGCCTTAAAAGTGCCTAGATAGAGAACCCTACATAGTATTTACCACCTGCCTTCATTTGTCCTGTTGCTTCAAGCAGCCCCTGCTTTGTGAACAGAAACAGACATTGATGATGGTGATGAAGGCGATTGTACTGAAATCCTTTAAGCAGCTATTCCTTGCCTGGCTGGAAGTTGTCCATGCTGTCAGCTACCTGCCTCAATATATGATTTATCTTTTGCATCAAGCAAAGGCACATGAGCTTGGGAGACCAGATAAGCTACTGTGGTCCTGTGTGTTGCTCTCGTCACTCGTTTGTCAGTTTTGCTGAAGGGGCGTTAATTAATAATGTGGAGAAAGGGCAATGCTTTGCAGAACAACTGTACAGTTTGAAAGGTACAAAACTGAGCAAATATGGACTTTGCCATCCATTGTGAGTGCAATGTCAATACCAAAGATCAATCTGGTATCACCTGATCAGTCTTTTCGCGGAATTTAAGGAATTTGTTTGCTCATCTAAATGCTAAATTCTTTTTTTTCCCCTTCCTCCGAATTCTCCCATGCCCTCATCAGCACTTCGATTATTTGGAAAGCCAATGTTTGCTGACTCAGCAAGCCTTTCACTTGGTTCCCAACCTGCTTTTATAGAGGCCAAACATGCTTTGATGCTTTGTCCTCCCCGAAATGCAGTAATCCCCCCCATGTGTTTCATGAGAGAGCTGCACCCACTGACCCCCCACTGTTTGCTGCCAGAGACATCATTTCAGATCTTGCTCAGCAGCCTTTGGGATGAATTCTCTGATGGTTCTCTCGTTCTTATGCCTCTCCTCAAAAGCTGACTGAAAGCAGGAAAGGGCAGATTCAGAAATTGCCCAGTCACCACTATATTGATTGCCCTTGCTATGTAATTCTGATGTTCAAAGCAGACGTTGAGAACTTAGAAACATCTCTACCCACAGCTCAAGACTGAAACTTAAAAAAATTTTTTTTAACAAAGCTGATAAATTCTCCTGTTCTAATTGTTTCTAGAAATCCCACTGGTTTTATACCTGTTTGGCCTCATTTCAATTACATGGCTATGGGGAGGACTGCACATGGCTTATAGACATCTATGGATGCTGGTCTTCTTTGTCATTTTCAACTGCCTTCAGGTAAGTTAGATTTCTTCCTTACTCACTGAAAACCAAACACTTTTTTTACTGTAGTGTGCCTAATCCAAACTTTGAATACAGAGGAGAGTTATGACAACTTGGGATATCTACAAACTTAAAACACTGACAATACTCAGAGCTGGTTATAGTGGCATTTTAATAAAATGCAGTTCGAGTTCCTTTCTTAACTCACCATCCAGCATGCGAGAGATGTCGATATACATGTATGATAATGTGGTATATGATGGTTTGATGACATAGGTTGGTGCAAACAGCATAAGAAAAAGAAGAGATTTACAGCTACATCCTATATTTCTTTTAGTGTAGATGAAGTTTGCTGTCACACTAGATGATGAACTAAGACAGGAACTATAGCCTGGGAATGGCAGAGCATTATTATTTTTATTAGAATAACCATGGAAAAATATATGAAGCAGAATAAAATAATATGCACCGGAAATCTCATTGATTTCTGTAGGGTTAGTGTTTGAATATTAAAAGTTGGTTTTTAAAGATACAAATCTGAGGGCAGAATTAAGGGAGTTTACATGTGGAGCCTGATTGTCAAAGTACTTGCAAGTACCCATTGTAATGTCTAGATCTCCTCCTGGCATATGTGGCTTAAGGACAAATTCTTAAAATAACACTGAGGGATCAGCTGCTTTTTAGAAACCACAGCTTGGAAAATACTAGACCTACAACCATTCAGGGGTTATCAACACAGTACCTGCAGGTGCCAGTATGCCCACCAATGCTCATGTTGGTGGCCTGGCGAAATCTTGGTGAATATCCCTTTTAAAATCCGCAGTGCACAAAAGACCATTTGCTCTTCTTACTCAGTTCCTGTTTGCACTGGCTCAGTCTCACATACACTGAACATCGCCCCACCTTAAACATGACCACATTTTATTGAATGCCAGGACACCCACCTTTCCATCTATTCTGAACAGAAGAAAAGTACAGCCATCTTCTATTTCTGTGAGTGAGTGTGGCAGTGGCTCCATTTATGAGCACCTGATGTCATGGACTAGTTGGACCCAGAAGAATGTTGGGAGGAGCCAGCTGGGGGAGCCACCAAGGGAAGAAGGTTCAGGGCCAAGGGGATGGGGAGGCAGGGACCTTCAGTCTCAGCAATTGCTTCATGGGGACAAGACCTAGTGGAGATGTGTTGCTGTGCTGATTAGGCCTGACACTCCTTTGTCAATCATGTTTAATGTAACAGCCATTTTTTGTTACACCATGTCCCTCTGGTGCCCACAGCACTTTCTCAAAATTAAAAGTACCCACATCTTTGAAGCTCCAAACATCTTTTTCATCAGTTTGGGGGAAGGGAGGGAGACGGAGCAGAGGTATCTTTCTAACTGGCCCTGCCAACGTCTAGTAGCTTCCCTACAGTGGCTGTCCGTGAAATGATGCCTGTGTCATTCAGGTGATGTGGACCTCACCCTTCCATCCACCAAGTTGCAGGTGGACAGGAGTACCACTGATGAGATCCTCAAGGTGTCTGGTAGTAGTCTCCCAACTCTCTGGGCCCCTCCCTAGGATCCCATTGCTCCCATTCTACATCCTTATCCCATTCCTCCTGGCCCTCTGACCAATCCCAATCTCCGTGGGACTCCTGACTAATGGTCTAGTTTGGACGTAATGTTAAACCATAGTTCAGTGTTCTGAGAACAAACCATAGTGAGCATTGAGCTTGCATTCTTTTCTTGCATTTCCATTTTAGTTTAACTGCAGCTTGCTGTTTCTTCCAGCTAGAGCTAACTGTGGTTAATGATAAGACAAGCCAATGAAATTGGTTTGTTTCAGCTAACCATAGCTAAGATTAATCACAAACTGTGGTTCATTGAATATGAAAATGGAAGCTTCTAGTCTCTCCCTCTTGGCTCACCAGAAGAGGAGGAAGGCAAGCAAGCAAGCAAGCCTAAGGCGTCTTCCTGTAACACAATGGTTCATGACCAGAAGCAGCCAGTGCATATTTATAAACAGAAAAGGGGAAGCAGAATGAGTAGCCCAGGTTATTAACCACAATTTAAATTTAGTAAAAGGACTATTTTTTTCAAAGCACTGATGTATTTTACATCTCACTGATTAGTGACAGGTAGAGTGAACTCCAGGGACAAGCTTATTCCAAGCTGCAAATAGTACATTGCAAAATAGATGTGACACAAATATCCAGTCTCCAGAGTGTCTTTTAAAGCTTTTATCTTTCCCTTAACTGTTTCTGGAGAGGGAGCCAGATGAATAAAGCAACATTTAGCAATATGTAATAGCAACAAGTTACAATAATGTTCAAAATCCTTTGAGACTTACGCTGTTTTATGCTGTCCATGCATTGCCACTAGACTCCCATCTGCAGCTTCCAGCCCTTCCTGTCATGCCAATCATGATCCAGTTTTCTAGGTTTTACTGTTTATATCTCCCATCTCCCACTCCTTTCTCTTCCAAATGCTTCCATTTGCCCAGTGCCAGCTGCCAATCAATAACGCCCAGTTCAGTTACTAGTTTCATGTCTCTAGGTACATGGACGTACGCAGGGGGGGCAGCTGCCTCCCCTAGAAGCAAAAAATAAATAAAAATGGTTGCTTCAGCGTGTCCCAGGTTCCTTTTGTGGGGCAGGTTCCAGCCTCCATTGGGGGTGGAATTGTTTTGCAGCAAGGTTTGATTTCTAGGTGGTTTGCCTGTGTAGTTGCAGGGGAATACAGATTTTGTTTTAAGTTCAGTTCTGAGGTTTGCTACTGCATTTGCTTTTAGCTTTTTTGTTTACTTTGGAGGTAGTGTGGTGTGGGTACAGTTGTTTGGGTGCCATATGTGAAATCGAAGGCCTAGCACGCATCAACTGTCTACTCAGATCTGTGTAAACTAGTTAGCTGAGCTGGTTTTCCTTGTCTGGGTGTTTTGTACCTCAAAGGTTGTCACACTTTACAAAGCAGGCAGTCTTCTGTCTTGCTGAGTTAGTTTTTAAATCAATTATTTCAGAAGGTCTAGTCCCTAAAAAAAGCTCAACAACTAAAAACGAACCAAACCCCTAAAAAACGGGGCATTCCTCATCCCCAAAAAAGGTCAACAACTTTGAGCGGAATCCCAAAAAACGGGGGTAGATCATTGCCAGAATTTAATTCTGAAAGTAGATCACAGTCTCTTGGGAGTTGGCTACCCCTGGTATAAGACATGTAACTAGAATAAAAATTTAAAAACAAAATTCAAGCAAATAATTGTAATAACTTCCATAATAAAGCACTGCTATAATTATATATAATTTTCCTAAAATTTTGGTTTCATTTGCTTTTCCGTGATGAAATGTCACAACCTGAACAACCATGGCTTGCCCGCCCCCCTAGTTTTGATCCTGGGTATGCCCCTGTCTTTGCAACAGGTGCTACTTAATGCCATTAAGAGGACCTGAAGAAAGTAAGCGCCAAAAAACAACACACACACACACACACACACACACAGAGAGAGAGAGAGAGAGAGAGAGAGAGAGATTGATTAAAAAGCATGGGGGAGAGGACGGAACCCTGAGGCACCCCACAAGTGAGAGCCCAGGGGTCTGAACACTCATCCCCCACCACCACTTTCTGAACATGGCCCAGGAGGAAGGAGCAGAACCACTGTATAACAGTGCCCCCAGCTCCTAGCCCCTCTAAACAGCCCAGAAGGATGTTATGCTCAATGGTGTCAAAGGCCACTGAGAGATCCAGCAGAACTAGGAAACAGCTCTCACCTTTGTCCCCAGCTCGCCGGAGATCATTGACCAGCGCAACCAAGGCAGTTTCAGTCCCATGATGAAGCCTGAATCCCAATTGGAAGGGATCCAAATGGTCCGCATCCTCCAGGAGTGCTTGGAGTTGTTCAGCAACCACCCGCTCAATCACCTTGCCCAAGAATGGTAGATTTGAGACTGGGCGATAGTTGGCCATATTGGCCCGTGTCTAAATATGTTTTTTTAAGAAGCGGTTAATGACCGCCTCTTTCAGCGAGTCTGGGAAGACTCCCTTGTAGAGGGAAGCATTTACCACCCCGTGGATCCCATCGCCCAGCCCTTCCTGGCTTGCTTTTATTAGCCAGGATGGGCAAGGATCAAGGAGACAGGTGGTCGGTTTCACACGTCCAAGCAGCCTGTCCACATCCTCGGAAGTAACAGATTGGAATCGATCCCATATAACATGACTAGACAGGGCTCTAGCACTCTCCTGCCCCAGCCCTGCTCCCACAGTGGAGTCTACCTCCTTCTGAATCTGAGTGACTTTATCTGCAAGAAACTTTGCAAAAGCATTGCAGGAGATCTTGGGGTCCCTACCAGGCCCTGGTGACAAAGGTGGTTCTGATAGATTGCGAACCACCTAGACCTAGACAGACCTTTGCTCTGATCAAGCAAGGCTATTTTTATAGTAACGTGGAACTGGGACGGAACAGACTTAATGCGCCAACATATGCAAAACTGCAAATAAACTGATTTGCCTATGGCGCTGTAGGTGTGTTCCTTTCTCCTTATCAACCTGTATTCAAGTTTGTGTTGGTATATAAATGGAGTTTAGTAATGGCATACGATGTAGCTCAGTAGGTTAGTGCATGGTGCTGATAATGCCAAGATTCAGGTTCAGTCCCCATAAGGGGCAGCTGCATATTCCTGCTTTGCAGGGGTTTGGCCTAGATTATCCTCAGGGTCTTTTCCAGCTCTATGATTCTGTGATTCATGGAACTGAAAACTAAACTAAGGCCAGTGCCCGCAGTGGGTATCGTTGAACAAGCTCATGTGCGTCACTGCCTATGACTAGATATTGAAATGAGATGTGGTTGGAAAGCCTAAATGGTTGTTTCCCAAGGCCCTGATGTGGAATAAAATAGATGGAGCTACAGTGTCATAAAGTTTGAGGTGATGTAGAAAGGCAGAACTTGGAAGAAGACAGAAGGAGGAAGGCAATAAATAGACGATTGTGAAAGAAACTTGACCACCCAGGAAGTGGTTATTGAACCTGCATTTGAGTGTGTGTGTGTGTGCGCGTGCGCGTGTGTTAGCTACCACATTGTAGTGACAACAATTACTGAATTTCAGCGTCATAGGATAGCATCAGACAATGCCTCCTGAGTCAACTCACTTGGATACAGTTCTAGAAAGGAGGGGAGATGTCTTTGCCCTCTTTCTTTTCTACATTTCACTGTTGACCTCAGTAATGAATATTGAATATTGGTCTTTTATGCAATTCTTAATAGTAGCTTAGTGATGCTGAAGTTTCCTGTAACGTCTTTTGATTTGCATTGAATGGGCCACAGCATAACAGCAGTTTCCTTTTTCTGTACATTACACACAGGCTGAAAAAGGTACTTCTCATGTGCTACCCTTTTTATGTGCCATTTAACCCACAAGTGAGAATGATGTTCTCTGCTATCTAAGGGTAGTAAAACAATGCTGTCTGCAGTCTTCTTTTTTATTCTGTTTGATAGCGTTCCAAAAATCTTCCCTAATTAAGAGGCAAATCTAATATTTACTTCTAAATTTGACATTGGCCAGCTCTCAGCAGCAGTTGTGTGTTGGGGGGGCACCTAATCGCATTACAACTCTCCCACTCCTATATCTCTTCAGCTTTTCTGGCACTTAACATTTCAGTGATGAAAACGTTCGTCAGTGGCCATAATACCACCACTGGCCATAAAACAACTCAGCAAAGAGGAAAATATTGATTCACAAATTAATTTTTCCGAAAGGTTAAAGTGAACCTTTCTGCACTTTTGTTTCACTGTGCTTTAGAACTAAGATGATTTATTCTTAAAAGCTGCAGCTGGAAGCATTTTTACTAGGACGGCATTGTAGACCCTCATCTGCATCTGAAGACCATAACAGTTGCCTTGTGTGATCACATTAAGTCCGCCATTCTATTTCCAGCTTTGATGGTTGGCAATGCACCTTTTGGAGCTCAGAGCCAAGGCTTGATGGTGGCAACCATCTGCCAATTAGTTGTGGTAGTTTGAGCAGCCTTCCTCAACTGGGTGGTCTCCTGATGTTGTTGGACACTAACCCACATCTGCCCAGCCAGCAATGTACTATGGCCAGCGCCAATGGGAGGCAGAGTCCTACAATATCTGGCGGGCCATATTTTCCTCATTCCTATGAACAAGGTTTATAAAGTTATGACCTATATGGACTGGAGACAATAAATAGAATATTATCTCTCCCTCTCCTAATACCAGAACTCGCAGTCGGTCATTGAAACAAATTGGCAGAAATATCCACTTTTTTCCACCCAATTCATTATCTTGTACCCCTCTAGTTAGTAGACTAAATACAAAAATTCCCAACACCATAGCTGTTTCCCCTGATAACTTTTGTTTCCCAATATGGTTGGGGTTTTTGCCTGCTCTGCTCTAATATCTGTTGAGAACAAAAGTGTGAGCTACAGAAAGAATATGCTAAATACTTTTGGGTATGCCATTTCATTTTTCTTTCCTGAAGAGTTATATCAAATTAGTAAACTACGAATAGTCTACATTGTTTCTTTGCAGATGCAAAGCTTTTACAGAAAAAGGAAATCATCACTGCACAACAGAAACAGTATGTGGTTTAGATTGGAACATGGTCAAATTTCAGAATTTCAAGTACTGTTCTGAGTACCATTCACCCACATTGTTTGAAAAAGAAATAATGGAAGAAGTGAAATAAAATCTGGTAATAAAACAGAATAAATCTAAGAATGGGGCAATTATAATCAGAGCACATGAATGGAATTCCAGAAAGTGCCACTACAACTGAGGGAAATTGTCCTTGTTGGGACACAGCTTTTGGTTAGGATAGATATATGCCATCTGAGTTATTTAAGCAGACTTGATCACGGTGCAATTGTTGGCAACAACCAATCTATTGTAATTTTTTAAATATAAATTATAATGCTACAGTTTCTTTTTACTAGAGCAGATGGGTAAAAGCTAAGGGGGTGGGTATGTCTTTTTAATTGTTCACTTGATTCAAACTTGATTGATACAGAACCTTCATAAAAATAGATTCCCCCCCCACCCTAGAAATTGTCATTAGTCAGAAAAAGGCTCCAAAGAAAATGACTTATAAGTGCTTTGCTAGGAAACTATTTTCTGGATTCTTCATGTGTGAGTATGGGTTTGCAACAAAGATAATTTTTGTCTGGAAAGAGTTGTGCAACATTGGAGCTTACCACAACTAAAAGATCATTATGTGTTATTTATTTTTACTAAAATGTCAAGTGTTCCTTGTTTGCCTTGACAAAGGTCAGCTGGATTAAAAAAAGAAAAGAAAAAAGAGCTTCAAACCAGCTTGTACCATCAGTTTATTAGTGGTTTAAATCTTCACATTTGTTGTTTTGCTGTTGCCGAAGTGACATGGAAAATTTCCGTTACTGAGGCATAAATGGCATACTTAGAAGCACCTTGATTTTCTTCCCCTTTTGTTCTTCCTCTGCCTTTTGAAACTAGGAGCCAACTGATACTTACCCTATTGTGGTACACACACACACACACACACACACACACTATATTTTATAAAATCACTTAAGTCCCTGTGGCTCATAGGAGGTCTCAAATGGTTAAGGTATTTCCAGAAAAGACAGAAAATTGAAATGCCACCACCACTTTTATTAGTAAGCCCCCCCCCCCCATGCAAAATGTTGCATATCTTCCTTGCTCCCAGTAACAGCTTCATTTCCTCCTCCCTTTTGGCACCCCCTGCAGCACACTCCAAATTCACTGGAAAAGTTTCCAGCACTGTTGTTTATAACAGGGGTGGAGAACCCAGCCCACTCCTGGTCTAGAATTTGAGACCCTTTTGATTAGACTGCTGGACTTCGACTGGAAATCTGGATTCAAATCCTCATGGAACTTACTGAATGGCGTGGATCAGTTTTGTTCCCTCCAAGTGCGTGCCTCTCAGTGGTAGGACTGCAGGAAGACTCTTAGAAGGTGAACAAAGGTCTTGAACAGAGTCATACACAAAGAAATGTAGTAGGCCACTGGAACGGCTTCCACTTGGTGGTGTGATGACTTTATACAGGTGATGTAACACTAAATACTACCTTGATGGCAGAAAGTGAGGAGGAATTAAAGAACCTTTTAATGAGGGTGAAAGAGGAGAGCGCAAAATATGGTCTGAAGCTCAACATCAAAAAAACTAAGATCATGGCCACTGGTCCCATCACCTCCTGGCAAATAGAAGGGGAAGAAATGGAGGCAGTGAGAGATTTCACTTTCTTGGGTTCCATGATCACTGCAGATGGTGACAGCAGTCACGAAATTAGAAGACGCCTGCTTCTTGGGAGAAAAGCAATGACAAACCTAGACAGCATCTAAAAAAGCAAAGACATCACCTTGCCGACAAAGGTCCGTATAGTTAAAGCTATGGTTTTCCCAGGAAGTGAGAGCTGGACCATAAAGAAGGCTGATCGCCGAAGAATTGATGCTTTTGAATTATGGTGCTGGAGGAGACTCTTGAGAGTCCCATGGACTGCAAGAAGATCAAACCTATCCATTCTCAAAGAAATCAGCCCTGAGTGCTCACTAGAAGGACAGATCCTGAAGTTGAGGCTCCAGTACTTTGGCCACCTCATGAGAAGAGAAGACTCCCTGAAAAGACCCTGATGTTGGGAAAGATGGAGGGCACAAGGAGAAGGGGATGACAGAGGATGAGATGGTTGGACAGTGTTCTCGAAGCTACTAACATGAGTTTGGCCAGACTGCGAGAGGCAGTGAAGGATAGGCATGCCTGGCGTGCTCTGGTCCATGGGGTCACAAAGAGTCGGACACGACTGAACGACTGAACAACAACAACACTAAAAAGATGTGCGCCTCATGGAAAATATCAATGCCAGTGATCCATGGCAATGTGCAGCATTGTTGTAGAGATTCTCCACATGGCCAAGCCCGTTTTTGATAAGTGTCGTTCAAACATGACGACTCTACCATTATGTAATCATAAAGAAGCATTTTTAGCAGCCTTGCAGTTAGGGGTCTTTGAGGAAAGAATAAGCCCTGAGGGAAAACCTGTCTATGAAAGAACTGTAGAATTTCTTCCTTAAATTATCCTTTTCCTTTTACTGTTGGTCTTTTTTTTTTTTAGTTTCACTTTCAGCACTCTGCCAGTCAGCCAGAGAATGTGACAGAACCCAAAATTGCTGTGGTTGTTCCACCTCCTCACATTCACATACACCTCAGATATGAAGGGTTTGTCTCATGCTGCTGTTCATAGTTCCTACAGCTTTCAGAAAGGGCTGGTAATAACAGTAATATTTGCTACTGTAGGTTGCTCCTAAATGTACCATAGGAACACTGATGGTTGGTTGTGTGCGGTCAAAACAGCTCACTGAGTTCTAATTCTTGATGGCAGAATTAATAACTCAATCATTAGTAATATTAAGAGTGCTTAAATTGAAATGTGCTGTAAATAACCAACTTGTGAGGTTCCTTTAAAAAAAGAAAAGCAAATTGGAGTGGGGGGATTATTTATCAAATGGCCAAGATTGGGCAGAAGTTTAATCCTAGGTGTTTTTAGTTTAGATACAGTGCAGCTATTCTTTTGTGGACATTTTCTCTTTAGGCATGCTAGTGCTTTGGACAAACAGGGTGATATAAAGCTATATTTTGCTCAGAATAGACCCATTAAAATTAACCAGGTAAGTTAGGTGCATTAATTTCAATAGGTAGCAAAAGAAACCATGATATGGAGGAAGGGGCATCTAAGTGGTATACTGAGGAATGCAGATACTTTAATGATGCTGAAGAAACAAATATTGTTATAAGCTTGCTATCAAAGTAACCTGGCAGCGTAAAACAGGAAACTAAATAATAACAAGAAGAAGACCAAGAATGAAATAGAAAGACTGAAAACTAATGTAAGCCAATACACCTTGCTAATATCACTTTCCAGAAGAGATCCTGAAACTTAGGCCTTGTCTGACTCTCTGACTCCCTGTCCCTTTGCTGACGGAACAACTTGAGATAAATTACACCATTGCTCCCAGATAGCCATAAAAATATGTTGTTCCACTAGTCACACTACATCAAAGAGAAGTCCAAGGTGAAGACATTTGCCTTCAGGCACAGAACTAGCTGGAAAGGAGAAAGGAAGAAGAACTGGCCCAAGATTTAAGCCTGGAATGTAGCCTTTCATTTGCACATTCTCAGTATATCTTTAGCAGTTAGTTACACAGTAATTAAGTTCTTTTGCCCTGTCAAGGCCTGAAGTAAACCCAGAAATTTGCTTTAATCCCAGCGAATTTTGACCTACATTTCAAGCACTGGCATGGTTAGATTAAGAGAGAAACCGTTGCTTTTGTATTCAGCAATTGATTGCCCCAGATCTTCTAAAAAGTGCTCTCATTATTCTTTATTATGTGTCCTTTTGAATCATACTTGCTTAAGCAGCTTAGGAACCTTTGGGTTCTTGTGCATCTTTCCCTAATCAAAGGAGGGACACTATTCTTTTTTATTCTTTTTGCATTGAAAACTTGCCTTTCTATTGTGACTGCACTTAAAAGTCCTTTCATTTAAAGCTTTCAAGCTTCTTAAACCCAAGAATCTGTACAAATCAAGTTTTGTGATCATAGCCATCTGCTTCACTCTCCAAAATATGCTCCTCTTCCTCGCATCATCTTGATCTTTGAGATGTGCCCTCTTTGTTTGTATATATTGTTTACTGAGAGTTTCTTAGCTCACTGATTGCCATATGCTTGGCCAATAACATCATACTGGCTGGTAAGACCTGTTGGTAAAAACTGCAGCATCCTCAGTGTAGGTAGTTCCAGGTCAAGATGTGGAGCCAACAGAGAGCCTTTTTCTGCAGCACAAAAGTCAAATGAGCTGAGTGTGTGGTGTGAGGAATGGGGAGGAGTGTATGCAAATATGTATTAGAACAGGGGTGTGTGTGTGTGTAAGAGAAAGAGAAATACAGTGGTATGCATGCATGTATATGTTTTGGTCCTTCCTGCTTCACTTTTGGTGCACCCACCACCATTACTATGCTTTATTTTTGCTTAAGAAACTTCTATATTGCTTTTTAGGACAATCACCTCCCAAATTGGAAATATGTGCAACCCTTGCAATGGGAGGGGGAGGTCAAAACACAGGCTTTGACAGCATGCCCAATACTAGTATAAGAATACACAATACTCACTTGAAAATCCCATTTCTGGGAGCCTAATCAAAGGCTTTAGCACAGTGGCAAATAAGGCCTAGGACTTTGTCTCTTGTTTGTTTAGTCGTTTCTGACTCTTCGTGACCCCACGGACCAGAGCACACCAGGCACTCCTGTCTTCCACTGCTTCCTGCAGTTTGGTCAGACCAGTGGCGGAGTAAGGCTCCGCGGTACCCGGGGCGGCAAAGGAAACGCCCCAGGGGCAGGGCGTCGTGACATCACATTGTGACGTCATGACGCTCCGCCCTCAGGGCATTTCCGGGAGTGCCGGCGCTGCTTCTGCAGCCCTCTTTTAAGCCGAAGACAGGTGGGTAGCCGTGTTGGTCTGCCATAGTCAAAACAAAATCGAAAATTCTTTCTAGTAGCACCTTAGAGACCAACTGAGTTAGTTGCTGGTATGAGCTTTCGTGTGCATGCACACTTCTTCAGATACGAGGTATCTGAAGAAGTGTGCATGCACACGAAAGCTCATACCAGCAACTAACTCAGTTGGTCTCTAAGGTGCTACTAGAAAGAATTTTCGATTTTGTTTTAAGCCGAAGAGCTCGCTTTTAAGCTCTCCGGCTCAAAAGGAGGCTGTGGAAGCGGTGATCCGATGACAGAGTGCGCCTGCGCGTGCAGGCGCACTCCATCGTCGGGCCGTGCGCTGCCGCTCCCAGGGTGACGGAGGGAGCGGCAGCGCGTGGGAATGGTGGGAGGGGCTGCCTCTTGTCACCCCCACGTGCCGCCGTTCGCTCCGTTGCCCCAGGAGCAGCAGCACCGCACACACCGTGCGCTGCTTCTCCCGGGGGGACGGAGCGAGTGGCGGCGTGTGGGGGTGACAAGCGACGGCCCCTCCTGCCGCTCCCCACGCTGCCGGTCACCTCGGGAGCAGCAGCGCTGCATGGACGGGGTGCTCGCTCGGCCGTGCGCTGTTGCTCCTTGGGTGACGGAGGGAGCGGCAGTGCTTGGGAATGGCGGGAGGGGCTGCCGCTTGTCACCCCCACGCGCCGCCGCTCGCTCCGTCGCCCCGGGAGCAACAGCGCACGGCCGAGGGAGCACCCCGTCCGTGCAGCGCTGCTGCTCCCAGGGTGACCGGCGTTGCCTGGGGAGTGGCGGGAGGGGCGCCGCTTGTCACCCCCACCCGCCACTTGTCGCCCCCACCCGCCGCTTGTCGCCCCTGTCGCCCGGGGGCGTACCGCCCCCACCGCACCCCCCTAGCGACACCCCTGGGTCAGACTCATGTTGGTAGCTTCGAGAACGCTGTCCAACCATCTCGTCCTCTGTCATCCCCTTCTCCTTGTGCCCTCCATCTTTCCCAACATCAGGGTCTTTTCCAGGGAGTCTTCTCTTCTCATGAGGTGGCCAAAGTATTGGAGCCTCAGCTTCAGGATCTGTCCTTCCAGTAAGTACTCAGGGCTGATTTCCTTAAGAATGGATAGGTTTGATCTTCTTGCAGTCCATGGGACTCTCAAGAGTCTCCTCCAGCACCATAATTCAAAAGCATCAATTCTTCAGTGATCAGCCTTCTTTATGGTCCAGCTCTATTTGTCCGAGTTTCTTAGATTCCCTTCCCAGTAAAGTTAGTTCAGGTGCAAGGATCTGTCCCACAACTTCTGCTGTGTAGACAGATGCAAATAATGTATTCATCTTCTTTGCAATCTCCTTTTACTCCCTTGTCATCCAAAGATCTAGCTGTATGCTGGTATGCTCCTTCTAACTTACTTTGTTGTCCCTCTTTATATCTTTTTAGTGATGTGCACCTCACATTCTTTCTTTGCATTCCTTTTTGCTGCTTGCAATACTTTTGCCAAAGTTTCTGCTCCTTTTCATTCTCCTTATTTGGAGCTTCTGTTTTCAGAAGGAAACATTTGCTGTTAGCCCTCCTTGACCATACTGGAATCTTCTTGGCTGTGGTGGTACCTTTCCTGATTTTGCATACACTTTCTAGCTGAGTCTGCTATTGTGTTTTTTAAGAACATCCCAAAAGTCTGGAAATATTTGACTGCCTTCCCTTTCAATTTTTTTTTACAAATCCCCTCTGTTTATTTTGGGGTGACTGCGGCAACTTAAATGGCTTTAAAAGACAATGAGAAATTCATAGGAAAACAGGCTTTCAATGGTTACTAGGCATGATGACTATATGTTCCCTCCAGCAGTATGCCTCTGAATGCCAGTTTTTAAGAAACAGTAGTAGGAATGAGTCTTACTTGTGAGGCTTTGCATAGATATCTGTTGGGCCACTGTGGGAAACAGAATGCTGGACTAGATGGGCCTTTTGTCTCATCCAACAAACCTCACTCTACATCCTTATGTGCCATTGCTTTTAACATTGTGTGTGTGCATGCAGCTTTGTTGTATTGCTGTCTTGAGGGCATCTGTTGGAGAATGCTCATAGCCTCATTGGTGACAAGATGCACAATTTTCTGCCGACTACATTCACATACATTTTGGCATTGTTTTGCAATGCACTTTTTATCTCCCCACTCCCCTGGTTGAATGTCTCCATGTTGTTCCATGTTAGCTGTCATGTAGCCCTGTTTAACAAACAAACAAACAAACAAACAAACAAACAAACAGAAAGTGCCAGATTTGAGCCTGGTTACCACCTGTTGTTCCATGATGCGCATAAAACAAATAAATGAGCAATCTTTGTTCCCACAAGAGTACCGATCCTGGAGCAGGACTGCATCCCCATCTCCTCCATTGCCCAATTGCCACCATGTATCTATTGATCTCACAGCAACAATGCTGGATCAGAGCAAGGAGGAGTGAGAAACAAAGCTGTTCTTGTTGCTCCGAAAATATTGCCATCTGTACAAGCCCAAAGCTTGCCTGTTTTGAAAAACAAGCCCCAAACCTGATCATGAATCAGACATGATTCTGGAGGAGTATTTAGAAAGCAGCTTTCTCTGCTTGACTTGAGAGAGCCTTGCAGAGAGTGAGAGCTGCTGCTGCTGCTTGGAGGGAGGGGGTCTGTTTGAATAGTCCCACCTCCTCCTAGTAGACTGTTAGGAAATAATGATAAGAGGAGATCTAGAGCAGGGGTGGACAGAAGGCACATCAAAATCTGGTCTATCCAAGGCCTCTTTGCTCACTGTTGTGATAATTCAAATCTTTGTTGCCCCACTCTTGGCTTACCTTCAAAGATGAGTGGGTTTAAACAAGAAACACATAGTGCTTATTTTTCTCTCTAGAGAGTCCCTGGGGGCATCACCTTGCTATTTCCTTTCATGGCAGTTATTTGTTTTGACACCTTCTCTTGTTTTTGTTTTTAATGTACAGTATAATCATTTGAACTGTTGTCACTTGAGATTCTAGGGAAAATCTGCCGCCCTGTATAGAATCTACTCAAGACACAAACCTTGTTCACATATGTTACACTGAACACATCTGCAAGTGTTTCTGTGAAAGAGTGTATACGTGTTGATTTTTACAGCTCAGCTCTTGAGTACACAAGTGCATACTGGTACACTCATTGAACATCACGTGTGAATAACTGTACAGGTGTACAGCTCAACAATTGGGTACATAAATTGTACATCATTGAACGCAACATATGAACACCATAAGGTGTTCCTTAACATATTTAAAGCAGTCTGATGTCATACTTGGAAGCTTACTTTATATCTCTCCCCCTCACTCCCTTCTTTTCAGGGTCTTTATGTCTTCGTGGTGTATTTTATTCTGCACAACCAGCTCTGTTGCCCTGTGAAAGCAAGTTACACAGTTGAAATGAATGGGCATACAAGTCCTGGTTCTGCGTTCTTCACTCATGGTAGCGGCATGCCTCCAGCAGGAGCAGAGATCAGCAAATCTACTCAGAACCTAATTGCTGCTATGGAAGAGGTACTTGCATTACTTTACCTAAGCATACTAAGAAAAAAGGTACTGGGTGGAATGGAATCCAATGTAGTGCTATGCAAACCATCCAATTAATGCACAAATTTCTGCTTGCCCAACAGAATGTTCCCACTCGGCCACCCAAATCTGTTCAAGTGGTTCTAACAACCCTCTGGAGCAGATTTGTGGAGGGCATACAGAGCATGTAGCACATGTGGGTGGAGGAGGAGGAAGAAAAGGGAATCATAATTTTTTATTCTATCTATTTATAAAAAAAAATATTTGTACGCCACTGTGTCATAAAGATAGATCAAAGCAGTTTGAAGCAATGGAAACACAGAACCTTACAATAAAAACCATGTGAAAGTTAAAAGCAGACATCAAGTAACCATTGTGGAAAGACATATTCTTATTTCCCTGCATAGGCCTTGCAGAACAGAAGAGCTTCCAGAGGCGTTTAAAAGTTGGCACAGAAGGTGTCTGATGATGCAACTCATTAGCAGAACACCACCCACTAAGTAAATGTATCAAGAAACCCTGAAATGCAAATATGAGCTTGTATGCCCCAGTAGATACAGTTTAGTGGCTCTCAGAAATCTGTGTTCAGTTCTCAACTGTGCCTCAGATTCATTGCGTAGGCTTGAGAGGTTCAGAACCTCTCTGTCTCAGTTCCCTACTTGAAGTTGTTGCGAGGGTACATGTGTTGAAAATTGCAAAGCACTTTATTTGCAGTGTGATTCTTTACATGTTCAGAAGCAAGGCCTGCTGAGTTTGATGGGGCATACAACCAGGTAAGTGAATATAGGATCGCAGCCTTGTTTAAGCCCCAATTGGGCACTTGAGCAACACATGCCAGAGATGCGTGTGTGACAGTGTGTAGGGGTTCATGTGCTGGCCCCACTCCCAATGTCTTCTCCCGACTTGCACTTTTCCGAACTTCCCAACCTGAGGAAGAAGTTGTCTGAAGGGGGCTGCTGAGCACATCTGAACAAACACAGAAGCTCTTCACACCTTTATGTTCAACATGTGGAGGTTTCTTGTGGAAACATGGGTTGATGGGAGCAGGGGGTTGGATGTGCAACTGTGCTGCCTATTTATTTATTAGTTATCTAAAAGGTCTCCAAGCAACTGACATTTAAAAACATACTCATAAATACGTTATACCATGGGGAGGGGGAAAATCTAGTGAAGCATTAACATTTCATGCAACATGCAAAAAAACAAACCCACTCACCCTGCTGGCACAATAGCAGTGATAGAAAGCTTTGGCAGTGCACTATTAAACATTTTTCATTATCAAAGCTATCATACGTCCACAAATACAGCACACTCGCTTAATTTAGTAGTGGAGAAATTAATATACAGCACTGCACATCAAATACAGATTATAAGATGTACATATAACATGACAGTAACCATGTCCAAAGTGGGCTTTATTTAAAGTTACATGTTTATGGAATGTTTTCATCAAAGAAAGGTTCTCAAAGAAAAAGAAAAAAAGCGGACTGGAACAATTTGATTGATTGATTGCCCATCCTTCATGCTAAGGTCTCAGGACAGGTTACAGCATCAAAACACAATGTTAGAAACAATTTTAAGCAACTTACAACCATAAAACAGAATATAAATGAACACAGTACAAAAGGAGACTGATAGTACTACCCTTGACAACAGTAGTACAATAACTGGGCACACAGATTAGTGAAAGCCTGATGAAGCAGCAAGGCTTTTTCTACTAGTCAGCTAAAAACTCCCGTGGAGTAGGCCTGTTGGATTTCTCCAGGGGCGGTGGGAATTCCGTAATACTGGCGCCACCATTATCTTAGTAGAGGATAAGGTCATGCTGACAGTGGTATCACCTGGAGCAATGACTCTGCTTGATCTTAACTCACAAGACGTGAGAGAAGAAGAAACAGAAGACACTCCCTAAGATATCCTGAATGCAGGCCGTTTAGAGCTCTGACATTCTACAGCAGCACATTGAATTTGCCTTGGAAAAGACACTGGCAAATGGTACAGGTTAAAAAAAATGATTATATTGCCATGCACATCACTTCTAGCTCCACTTCTGCATTTCAAAGTTGTTGTTATTTCTGGAGAATTTTCAGAGCCAGTGCCACATTACAGGAGCCAATCAGAACTATGCCAATTTTTATCAAAGACATTTTTTCCGATATTTCTCAGATTTTTTTTTTCATTCTAGGAAATAAAGACCTCTTTGCTGGGGAAAATATTATTATTTTGTATTTAGTGGCTGCTACCCTCCATAATGCCCCAGAATGACACTGGGTTCAGGGAATTTCGGAATATGCAAAATGACGGCCAGGTTTCTTGCAGCACCAAAAGAGAATCAGAGAGAAAGAAACCTTAGGGGGAAAAGAAAGAAGTCAGCTCCACTACTGATTGAGAGTTCCACCTTCAAGATACTATTGGAGAATTTCACTTACCCCCACAAGAAATGTGGTGAAAAGGTCCCTCCAATTTATCTGCTCACAGATTGGGTGGAGGATTTTGAAAGGTCACCTACCTGCAGCAAAGTGAAGGAGTTAACTGCAGCATTATAACCAATGCAGCAATCCTCAGTCTTAAGAAGCCAGCAGAATTTAGGCTAGCAGAATTTGTACTGGCATAACTTACCCTTATTTCAAACTCCTTTCAGGAGCCTCTGGCAGGTGTGCTCACATTTTCCGGTTTGGGCCCTAGATCACATAAGCAAGCTATACAGGATTTGGAATAGGTATATGTCTATCCTTGTTCTGTTCCTCTATGCTCCTGGAATACCCCCTTTGGGGGACATATTCTGGGTTAAGTTAAACTGTGTTAAATTCTACCAGCTGAGCCGGTGGAGCCACAGCTAAGCTGGCTGAGCCCTGGCTCATCTGGGAAAGCCCAAGATCCACGAAATCCAAACTCACCTTGGCACATCTTGGGTTTGGACTGCACTGTAATAAGTCCTTAGTCTCTACAAACGGTCCCAGCTAATGAATTAGCCAAAGGTAAGGTAATGTGTTGCTGACATCATCCGTCAGCTGGGCGCCTAAAAGCAATGTTGGAATTCAGGAGCACTTCTTAATTGAAATTGCCATATAAAATGATGAATGTTCATTCTGCTTGCATCCTGACCTTCCTCAGCATGGTGTTTTATTGTCACAACCAATCTTGAGGGATAGTGACTTGCTTAAACTGCTCAGCATCAAACTACAAGTTACACAGCTGGCCTCCTGCCTATTTATAAAAAAATTAAAAGCAGGGATAAATAGGGGCAGAGGGTTAATCCTTTTCCTATGTTGTAAGCCCCATTGGAGGGTGTGTGTGTGTGGACAGGTACGAACCTGCATTTTTTTCTCCAACTGGAAGTTCAATCAAAGATAATGTTTTGGTTGGCTCTGAGTTAGCTTCACAGTTCAGCAGGGATTTGAACTTCGGATAACCAAGTCCAAATACTAACTGCTGTGCAACGCTGTCTGTCTAGTAGTATTAGTAGTAATAGTAGCTTGGACAAAAGTTGGGTTTCTTTTTCACTAAAACATTTATTCATACCTGGGCTTAGTGTGCTCAAGGCAGCTGGTAATAGCGCGCATGCACACGCACACATTTTTGTAAAGGGTGGAATTGAACATTTGCTGTTTCATATCAGCTTACCAGATGGAACAGTCTCTCCTTCCCCTGTGAGCTGTGGATGGGGGTGGGCCTTCTCCTGACCCTCTCAAAGCCAACTTGGGGGGGGGGGGTCAGCAGGGAGGAAGGGAAGAAATGCCCATTGCAGAAGCCCCTGCACAGGACTTCTGCTGATAAGGTTTGTTAGTGATCCTGTCCAAAGCATTTAAAATGACTATAGTCCATTAAAGGCAGCCAAAACCCACTAAAATATCAAAGAGGAAATAAAAATTACAATCGTATCAAAAATCATTTAGCCAGTTTCATTTAAAAAAAAAAAAACTTCAGTAAGGCCACAACCATTAATGGCCTAAAAATCATCCTAAAAAGGAATGTTTTAACTATCCAATGTAAGTTCCCTATCCCTGCTCTAGTCATATCATTAGAAGATTGAGGGGCGCCTGCAAATTATAATGCAGAGAGTAATCCTCTGCCTCTTTCTCAATGTTTTCCCAAAGATGCCTGCAGACTGGGAGAGGGCATCCCTAAGGCCAGGCAGCCAGGCCAGTGCTACCTTTAAGCAGAGCCCACAGAATGGCAGTGCCTACGCAACTCCGGGAGGGTTCAGCAGCAGCTCCTTAGTGGCTGATGAAGAATCGCAAGAGTTTGATGACCTTATATTTGCTTTAAAAACGGGTAAGTGCAATCTCTCTTCTTTTCAGAAGCCCACATGTTATGCTTTGGAATGCAGTTGGTTTTTTCTAAAGATCAAGTGTGCTCTTTGCTAATGCATTATGTCTGGCAAATCAAATTAGAGTGCGGGGGGGGGGAGGAATGTTTTAGCACAAATGCTTATTTTCTCTGCTAAAGTTAATATGCAGATTATTTTAAAGACCTGCAGAAACAAATTGAATGAAAAAGCATTAATCTTTTTGTTTTCATTCTACACGAGTCAGGACACTAAGCTAGTCTGGAATGTTTAATTGATTTTCTCAAGTGCTCAATGTAAACTTTAGCACGTATGAAAGAACTTATGTTCTTAAGGCAAAGGTTCTTGTAGCAGTGCCCCCAGATTTCCTGAACTAATGCCCCCAAGTTCATTGTTGTTTGCATTTGTGTGGAAGAAGTTTTACAGGAACCAAAGCACCATCAAGGGGAATAAATATTTGAAGCAGAAGATCAACCATGTGGGACAATTCCAGACAGACAGTTCAAAGGTTACAGGGTCCAGGCAGCTCTTACAAAAAGTGAGAGGAGCAGTTAAGAAGCATGAGGTCGCAGCTGAAGGAGGCCATGAAACAGTCCAAAAGTGATGCGGGGGGGGGGGTGGCTACAGGCAGGAAGAGAAAGTTAGAGTTAGGGCTGTTGTGAATGTGATTGTGGCAATTTTGTTTAGCACAGTACTTCCAGTTTGCACATTACCTTCTCTACCTGAAAAATCATTGTTGGTCCCAAAGTGTTCACATCTGAGGAGGAGGAGTCCTGCTCAACACTTTGTCAGGGTTACCTACAAGGAGGTCCTAGTAGACCCTAAAAAATGAATAGAAAAGCAGTTTCTGTGCTGCCTGTTGCATAAAATGGGATTAAGACATGTGTACAAAAGTTTTATTCCTGTGTGACTCACGTAGAGTGGACCCTCAGGTTACTTTACCTTCGGGTAACGTAACTTTCGGGTTGCGAATGTGGCAAACCTGGAAATGTATACTTCCGGGTTTCGCCACATGCGCAGAAGCAGCACCTCATGTTGTGGACTTTTCGGGGTACGTATGGACCCCCGGAACAAATTAAGTTCATATCTGGAGGGTCCACTGTATAGGGCGGGGGTCAGCAACCTGCGGCTCCGGAGCCGTATGCGGCTCTCTGACAGGTCTCCCGCGGCTCTGGCACGCCCCCTTTCAATGCCCTTTCAATAATAATTAAATGGTTATCGGCAAAAAAGGGCCAAAAAAACCATGAATAATCCGCATCAACGTTGAACAGCTGGGCGGTCTTTCTCAGCCCTCTCGGGGTTCCCGAGGACAGACCCAAGATTGATGTCCACCTTGACCACTCCCAGAGAGAGGAAGCGACTTCTTCACACCAATAAGTGTGTGGGGAGGGCTGAGCTTTTACCACCTCGGCGTGCTGATTGGCAGGACAGATCGCCCGCCTTGGCGCATAGGCTCGGAGCCGGGGCCTTACCGCCAAGGTAGCCACTGAGGATGAAGGCGGGAGGCGGGCACGGGAGAGCGATGCTTTGTCCGGCCAATGAGCCACCGGGATGCCTGTTCCTGTTTGAGGGGAACATGCCAATGAGGGTGGCGTTAGGGCAGGGAGAAGAAGGAGCTGGGCTTTGCGAGTTATCGAGAGAGAGAGAGAGAAAAGAGTCGGGATAATAAAGGCGGCGGGAGGTGGTGGCGGCGATTGGAGCGGCCCCTGTTCTGAGCGGCCCCTGTCGGGTGGAATCCTTTTCAAAGTGGCCGCACGGAGGGCGGAGCAGGCGGGCCAGGTGTCGCCGTGACGGGAGGGCGGTGATGGTCGCCGACAGGATGAAGTAGAGCTGCTTTGGGGCGGCGGCGAAAACGTCCGGGCTGCTTCTGAAACCTCCGCCAACCGGTGCTTCGCCAGCGCTCGCTGCGGGCGGTGTACATGCTCAAGACGGCCCCAAGGGCGGCTTGGGGGCCCGGAGCCCCGAGGTCGGCGCGCTGCAGTGCCTGGCGTGATTTCCCCCCCAAACCTGTTTTTTGCTTTTTTGCTTTTTGCCTTGCTCTCCCACCCCCCTCTCTTTTTCTTCCTCCCCTCCTTTTTTAACCCAAGGGGAGAAATCCCATTTTTAAAACAAACAAACAAACAAACAAACGAAAAACAAACAAACACCCCCCACAGCTGCTGCAGCCACTCTATTTGAATTTTTATTATTACCCTTTTCTCCCTCTATCCCCCCTTTTTCTTTTCTCTTCCCCTTTTGTTTTTGTTTTCAAAAAAAGGAAAAAGAAGAAAAAGATTTTCCCCCTTTATTTTTATTTTTTAAACTACTACATATTTTTAATAGATATTCTCCCCACCCCACCCCACCCCCAATTTATATTTTTGCACCCCACTTTTCCATTCCCACCCCCCTTTTTCTTTCTTTATTAGTTCGCTTGCCAACCTATCTTAGAGGGGGAAGCCCTCTCTCCCACCCACCACACCCCCCAAAAAACAACTTTGAGCTGAACCCCAAAAAACGGGGGTAGATCACTGCTGAAAGTAGATCACAGTTTCTTGGGAGTTGGCCACCCCTGGTATAAGACATGTAACTAGAATAAAAATTTAAAAAAACCAAGCAAATAATTGTAATAACTACTGTAATAAAGCACTGCTATAATTATATATAATTTCCCTAAAATTTTGGTTTCATTCGCCTTTCCGTGCTGAAATGTCACAACCTGAACAACCATGACTTGCCCCCCCCCTCGTTTTGATCCAGGGTACGCCCCTGAGTCAATGCAAAAAAGTAATAACTTATTCTTGTTGTTTTTACTAATTATACTTTGCATTGGCTCCTATACGTTATTTATTATTATTGCATTAAGGTAACAAACAATATATGCAGCATTATATTTGTTTTAAATGTCGCAATGGTTTTGCGGCTCCCAGTTGTTGTTTTTTCCCTTTGGAAATGGGTCCAAGTGGCTCTTTGTGTCTTAAAGGTTGCAGACCCCTGGTATAGGGCAATGCTGCATTGAACCGGGAGCAGGGCTGGACTTTTAGGCCTGCCTGCAACTTCTTCCCACAACTGAATGTGGTGTGTGGTTGTTAGCAAAGAAATCCCAATGTGCAAGCTCCTGCTCATGTGTAGGGACTCCACAGGATTGGGATGTCAGAGTCAACTAAAAGTACAACCCAACTCTTGATTCCATGGTACACCCCCCCCCCAACACACAAGTGATATATGAATAAGGCTAGAGAATGCATGTGATGCTAGTAACTTATAAATGATGTTGGGTACAACATGAAAGACTTGGAAAGAGCAAGGTGAGATCTAATACTGAATAGCCAAAGTATATTGAATATTGGAATTAGCTTATTGATCCATTCAGGCAGCAGTTGCCACTGCAGGCACCTTGCTGGGTCTGCTAATGAACTGCTCTCTATTTATATTTATATTTATATTTATATTTAATATGTGTGTTATTGGTTATTACAAAAAACATGAAACAATACAAATAGCAAATAATGGATATTGGTCACCAGGTACAATGCAAAATACAGTCGCGATATGTATAAGACAGAAAATAATAGCAGCCAAAAAGATGTATGAGTTCCATCTAGGTCCTTCCGTGTTACAGTTAATAAAAGAAATAAATATAAAGCAATTATTATTTCTCCAATCTTCACTCTACAGCTTTATGTAAGTTTATCAGTCAAAGTCAAGTACTATGCCCTTTCATACCACTTGCGGATGACAGTACATCAGCCTGCGTCTTTCCAATGTAAGCCCAGCTCCATGCGTGCTGCCACAAGGAGGTGTTTTGCCAGATTCTTACAAGGGAGACCCTTGTTGCACCTTCTAAATAAGTATTTATTTCAGTGTCTCTGTGAAGGAGATCACTGAGGATTACAATAACTACATTCCAAAATGTCTGTGCTTCTGGAATCTCCCACCAGAGAGGGATCCATGCACCAAAATTTTGACATCATCTTCAACAAATGGGTGATAAGGAATTATTAATATAATGAAGTCTTACAGATGTCCGGTGCCATTGATGCATGGATTTTAACATGGATTCCTTCATTTTAATGGATATAGGGAGATGCACATCACAAAGCTGTCAATTCTCCATCAGAAATAAAACGGTTATCACACAGAAAAGGGGTGAAAAATAGTCCCCTGAATATCAGCTTCTCACAATTGTTTGAGCCCTAACTAAATTGATAACCTAAAACATTGTGTAGATCTCTGCAACCACCTCTTTCATACTCCTTGAGTTGGTCTCACAAACTTTTTCAAACAAAGTGAGGGACCATGATAGACTCGGTGCATTTTTTATTAGCACTCAAGTTCAAAGCAGGAAGCAAAGAGTAAGCTTCAGATCCCAGAGTTTCCGTTTTTGGGACTGCAAGATGGGCAGAGCTGATAAAGAAACTGGGCTAACAAAATTAGCAAGGGAATATGAAGCACAAACCTCATAACTATTGTTGGAAACACGCAGGCCAAGGAATCTACTTTCCCAGTATTAAATCATGAAATAGCCCTATGAGGACTAATGTGCTTTAATCTGATAACAAATTGGTTGCATTGAACTCTTAGCCTTCTGTAATAGCTTTCTTAGAAGCTGTGCATTGAAATATTTTAGGTTGTTGCTTTGCTGTTTGATGACCTGTCTGTTTTCAGACACAATGTTGTTACTATTATTTTTAAGAACCAGTTTTTAAATATTGGGATTTTAAAAAATAAATAAAATAAAGGGACACCCTAAACATGTTAAAAGTTCAGATCCTGCAGATGTAGCAATTGCAATTTGATATTTAAGCACATCATAAGCATGCTTAGCACTTTGGTATAAAATGAGCCATGCCAGGCAATTCCATTTGGCCTTGGGCTGTGCTTTTTGATGGTGGCTAGCAGCAGTTCTGGAAATTTCATAGTAGGACACTTCTGAAACATCCTGTATATAAAGGAAGTTACTTTCCTGATCAGGAGTTCAATTATGGTTCTACATAAAGCTCCTATACTTTTCTTTAACATGTTATCTGGCAGCTCTGGGTCCCTCAAACTGTGTAAGCCTTCTTATCAAAACAGCCTTTTACTGCAGTAGATGTTCTTTGTCATCTTACTGAAATGCCTTTTCCTACTTGACTCCAAAAGCAGCTAGCTATAGCATATTAGTCCCCCTGTGACCTTTTCTGTAGCCTTATTTTAGATACCAATTTCATTTCATTTCTCTGAACTGAGCTCTTCCATTTAAAAAGAAAGTGAAAAGGCAGCATCTGAGAGTCAAAAATGCCATGGAATCTGAGGCCAACAGGCTTCTGGAGCACCCCAAAATGTAACCTTACAAAAATGATGGTTATTTACAAGAACGGCCACATCTAGACTAGGCTTGATTTAAGAGTTGCCTTTCTCCAAGATGTCTGAGCACTCCACTGTTTTCTACCCCAGAGAGCACAATCCCCTCTTCTTAAGCTCCTGCATGTAAGTCTGGGTGTTTCTTGCCTATATAAAACTTTTTCATCTATCCTTTTTCAAGGCTCATTGTTTTCCTCTAAATGATTCCAAGTAGTGGCCTAGTCATAGAATCATAGAATTGTAGAGTTGGAAGGGAGCCCAAAAGGTCATCTAGTGCAACCCCCTGCAATGCAGGAATCACAGCCAAAGCATCCATGACAGATGGCCCCCCAACCTCTGTTTTAAAACCTGCAGCGAAGAAGAGTCTGCCACCTTCTGATGGAGTCCATTCCACTGTTGAACGGTTCTTGCCCTCAGAAAGTTCTTCCTAAGGTTTAGTCTGAATCTCCTTTCTTGTCATTTGAAGGTTGGTTCAAGTTATCTCCTCTGGAGCAGCACAGTTGTATCTGCTTTTGGAAACCAGCCATTCACTCTCTCAGAGCCTCTTCACCACCTCCCATGTCTCCTCTGCTCCTAAAATATTTTTCTCTGAAGAGTATAGCAAATAGTATCACTAGGAGAAAAAGGGAGAGATGAGTATTGCTGGGCATCAGAAAGACCTGTCTGGAATGAAATCCCTGCCAGTTTCCTATCTGATTTGCATTTCACAAATTATTTTCTAAATGAAAACCTGGTAACACTTGGTATCCTGAAAGCATCGCATTGGCAGGACTCAGCGAGCCAGATTTATTGCAAGGACAACACCTTTGAAGACAGTGAATTTGAAGCAGGAATGATTCTGCCTAGTCCATTGTACCTCTGTAGCCCTTGGTCATTTGTAACTGGTTTTGCTGGAAAGTAATGCCTGGCATTAATCCCTTTTAGCATTACCATGTTTAATTATGCTTGCACGCACTTCTGAATAAATATGGATTGCAAGTCTTGAAGTGCCCAAATAGGGGTTGGGCAATTTTTTCAAAGCTGTATTTGCTTTTCCTCACACCAGAGTACAGAGTGTTCACCTAGGCAGCAGTAATCTGTCTGTGCCACTTGCAGAAGAAACAGTGAAGAGAGGAAGCCGAGTTGTTCCACCTGCTTTTGGTTGTTGTCATTCATCAAGAATTCAAGCGCTGTTGAAGCTGCGTCCACCATCATCCTAATGGGTCTTGCCCTCACAAATCTCTCCCTGTAGAGAAACTTCCTAGAGGCATTAACCTAGCAAACCAATCCTCATCTTGATGTAATGCTGGTGGAAAGAATCCTTCAGCTGCTGCTGGCCTGGGCCCCGCTTTGTCAAGAAATGTTACTGCCATCTGGGAAATCCCTATTGGCATTGTTCACATGCTGAGGTCCTGTTCTTCATTCAGGTGTTTTCCTTGCAGGAACAAAAGTCCATTAGGGCAGAGAGGGTGAGGAGTTTTGGATGAAGCAGTAGGAGCAACTGGAGGAACTTACCGGTAAACCCCTTTCACATTGTGGAGGGTTGCCTGAACATTACGTGCGGCCTGCTCTTTAAAGGCTAGAGGGCTCCAAGAAGATTCAACAAGAGGGAGGAACAAAGATCCCAGGCTGCACAAGGAAATAAACTGAAGAGTGCTGTTTTTCCACCTCAAAATCAAACCCTTAAACAAAAATAATATTTGCCAAGCTAGGAGAAGCAGTGGAATTGCCCCTGTAGGATTTTCTGGACTGCTAACACCCTGCAACAAGAGAAACTAGTTAGAGGATTTTCCACCACAAACATGTATTATTTTCATCTTTGCTTATCTGTTAAGGAACCCTGGGAATTGGAGTCTTGCGAAGGGGTTATGGCCCTAACAAACAGTTTTGAAATATCTTCACAAAGCTGCAGTCCACAGGGCTCTTAGCGGCAAGCCATGCTAGTTAATCCAGTTACAAACTAGTTTAAATTTGTACTTCAATCAAGCACCGTTTTAGGATCCTGTCACTTCACCTCTGTTTTGTGTTTTCAAGGACACGGGTAATTTTGTTTGTGTACATTCACATACACCATCAGCAAAAGTCCTAAAAACATCACAGAGGCAATGCCGCAGCTCTACAGAGTTATATATGCAAGGCCAAATAACTTTCTGTTATCCATAATTGCAGTTTATAGAAACAAAATTCCAATGGGGGGGGGGAATGGGGAAGAAGGGAACAAAAGACTGCAAGGGTACACAAGAAGCATTTAATTTATTAATGGCCCACGGTGTTTTGAGTTGACGGGACCTTCAGAAACCACTGAATTCATCTCATCAGTGGTCAGCAAAATATTCTTGCCTGCCACAGCAGCAAACCATATATATTGCTTTACCCAGTGGTGGGGTGGATTTAGGTATTATGATGCCCTGTGCAAGGGCAAAATTTGGTGCCCCCCCCCTGTCCTCACACTGCCTTCCCAAAGGCAAGCAAGGATGCACCCAGCTTTGGGAAAGAGGTGCAAGGGCTCTGTCAGGGACCAAGAGCCCTGTCACCTCCTTCCCACAGCTGGGAAAGTGCTAAAAAGGCTTGGGAAGGAGATGGGAGGACTCTGGGACCCTGCCAGAGCCTGATCTTCCTTCCCAAAGCCCAGAGCTTCGCTTTGATCAGCCACCCCTTCAGCTCAGCGCCCAGAGCATGCACATTGCTTGCACAGCCCTAAATCTGCCCTGCTTTAGCTGACCCTTGAAGAGCTGGGATGCACAGGTTGAAATACACTGGACAGAAATACGCTGGGCTTTAAATTGTTTCTAGCACAGCTTCGAGGTCTCTTCTTTCTTTTGCACAAAAATCCAGACCAAGACAAGCTATATTTGTAGCAGAATAATAAAAGAACAGAGCAGGTTTGCTCTCTGCGGGATATACTGCCCTTTTTAATGTCCGAGCCTCCCAAATCTTATCATCCTTTCTCTTCCTTTCAGGTGCAGGCCTCAACATCAGTGACACCGAGTCCTGCCCTGGCAGCCAGGATGGAGGCACGATGGTTAGTTCCCAGATTGTAGAGCTTAGAAGAATACCCATAGCGGACACTCATCTCTAGTTCCTACATCATTTTTATTACTCCAATCTCCATGTTTTTGTAACTATATATATTTTTTTCTAAACCAACAGACCAACAGACCCAACAGCTACACACAGCTGTGTACTAGAATGCTGTGAATTATAAATCGACAATTAACAGAAATGATTTTCGTGGTTGTTTGTAAAAGGGAGGGCTGTAAATTTTTACAGGGGCGAAGCTCCTGGCTCGGGTTTGAACCCATTAATTTAGATGCACATATTCCATCAAGTGTAGCCTAATTTTTTAAAAAACAACAACAACACTAACCTGTATGTGCATGGGTGTTCTAATAAAAATTGATAGAGTCCATTTGATAGAGACATGTGTGTGTGGCTGATCAGTCAACCAAAGTTATTGCATTTGTAGAGCTGCTGATTATTTTAATGTCATAGATTCTTTTCTTTTTTTGGTATGTTCTGCTTTACTTTTTCCTGCCCTATAAGAGTATCGTTCCTCCTCCCAAAGAAGGTAAAACATAAATTGCCCTGGAGAATCTGCCTGCAGATTATTAGAAAACATCTTTCTGTTGCCAGCCTGGCACTCACCAGTAATATCCCCTGTAGTGTCTGCAAAAAGTCTGAGTAATTATCCCTTAAAAATCCACCATGCATTTGTATTTTCACTCAGTTGGCATTCTGTACACTTAAACATGCCCACATTTCTTTGGATGCCTGGATTGGACCCCCTCTCTTCCATTCCAGAGAACTTCTCCCTGTGAGCAATTACTATAGTGGCAGATGCAGGTGCCTTTTTCCATTGGTGCCTGGACATGCCTGCACCATTGTATGTTCCTGGCTCTTTTTCTGTTCCTTTTTAGATGTGGCATCCACTTTGTGTTACACCACATCCTCTACAGCCACCATTCTGTTATTCTATGCCCTCACAGCCACTATTTTCTGATTGGCACCCACAGCACTTTCTGCAAATTCCACATTGTCCACTGGCCTCAAAAAGTTGGTGACCCCCTGAATTATTGTTTAACATCAGAGTCTTCAGGTATGACTCAGTTCAGCTTTGAATAGCTTGCAACTGAGAAGAATACAAAGCCCATTTCAGGCAATTCTAGAGATAACACACACACCTGGAGGGTGGGCAACATACCTGACCCCCTCGACCAATGCATATTCATTACGGCTGAGGAGAGCCTCTTGCAAGTACTCTTTTCAGATTCTCTAATGAACATAAATAGATCAGGGTTGGAGCTTGCCACACCATCTCCCAACATGCACTCATTATTTCCAAAAGCAATTGTCTGAAGAAAATTACTATAAAGAGCATTTATCAGCTATAACTTAGCGCACACTGATCAGGTATGGAAGTGTACAGTAATACCTTGGTTGTCAAACGGCTTGGCTCCCGTACAAATTGGCTCCTGAAAGCCGCAAACCCGGAAGTACGTGTTTCGGTTTGTGAACGTTTTTTGGAAGCCAAACATCTGACGCAGCTTCCGATTGAGTGCATGAAACTTCTGTAGCCAAATGGAAGCTATGCCTTGGTTTCGGAATGGTTCCAGGAGTCAAACAGACTCCTGGAATGGGTTAAGTTTGACAACCAAGGTACCACTGTAATACGATTCTCCTCCACCACTTGGGAGCAAATGATACAGATAATTCATTTAGCAAGTTTATTAGATGTACACTAAGGTTACCAGATTTTTTTCCAATAATACATACATACATACATACATACATACATACATACATACATACATACTACACGTTTGGGACGTTGATGCTGCAGCGATGGCGGTGGCAGAGGGAAGGGAGGTTTCACACTGCCTTTTGGAGCAGCCCCATCCCAACTCCTACTTGTGTGCGCGCAGGAGAGGGCGGGGATCCTTCAGCAGGGAAGGGAGGCTTCCCGTTGCCTATCTGAGAGATCCCTGCCCCCTCCTGTTGCACACAAGCTCTGATACAGCGTGAAGACTCCCTTCACAGCTGAGAGATCCCCGCGCCGCTCCTGCTTGCATGCAAGTAGGAGTTAGGAGGCTGCTCTGATAGACAGCATGAAGCCTCCCTTCACAGCTTAGTTGCTGGGGTCAGGGAAGGTGGAGGCAGCCCGGAAGCTGCATCTTAGAGCCCCTGCACCACCATCGTATGGGGACTTCCGAGCAGCTCCTGAAGCCAGCCAGAGCCAACTGCTCCGGACTGCTGAGACTGCCACTGCTCCGTTTCCCAGTGCCATTATATGAAATGCAGGGACATTCTGGGGATGGAATTCGTCTGGGGACTTATTCACAAATCTGGGGACTGTCCCCAGGAAACAGGGATGTCTGGTAGCCCTAATGTACACTGCAGCTGGTTACCATCTGATGAGTGGGCATCTCTATTAATCTCATTTCTCTCTTAATGCCGTGAGAAGAGCGCAAGGAAAGCCATGAGCTGAGCACTGATGTGGCTTAGATGGTTACGTAAAGAATCTGTGGGTCAGAGAAAGAAGAAAGAAGAACTTTCAAAGTTCTTGGTACAGCAGGATGAAGATGAACCAAGATGACGAAGGAGCAGTCAAGGGCACTAAGTCCTGGGTTAGTGCTTTGTTTAGAATCTCCAAGCGCTCGGTATCTAAATATTATGTGACATTGCAAGTTATTTGTCCTTTAAACACTTTCTGACAGTACACCTACTCTCTGCTTCTGGCGCATTGTAGTTTCTGTTACGTACATTGATCTGTGTAGTGAGGACAGGTGCACTGTTGGATGAATGTCATGTTTGTGTGTTTTGGACCATTCCAACTCCACAATGCTATGAATAGGAGTTGCTATATACAATTGTTATGAAAACAACGTTTCAGAATTCTGCGGTATCACTGTAACAAGAAAATTTGCCACAAGTTGAAAGTTTCAACTTAACCAACACAACCATTTGCTGTGGTTATAGCTCCTGCTAATTAGTAATTACTCTGTCTAAAGATTATATACTTTCCATGGTAAACACAAAATTTGATACATGAACAATATTTAAATAAGAAACTATAGAATTTCTCTAATAATCAATATTGAGTCAGTCCACAAATCTGGAAAGCAGAAAAGCTACCACAGAGCTTTTCTTTGTAAAAAAAAAAAAAAAAAAAAAATGGAATATTGTCCTAGTGGTCTGGTGTTTTTAAGAAGTAAAAACACAATGAAGACACTCTCCAAAAGCTGTCTGGAAGCATTTATCATGATCTCTTCTGTCATTTAGGACAGGACAGTCCACACAACAATTCTGACTGCAGCTGCAAATTGCAGGCTGGAATGCTAATAATATTGCTTTTAGCACTTTGAGAAATAATACGTTTCTTATTTGCATTGTGATTAAGGAGGAGAGACTGCTTAACCAAGATCCCATTTTTGGATCATACACTAAGCCAAACTTTAGCTGCTGTGTTGAACCAAAACGACTCAGGAGGAGCAAAATGGGGTGGGCTCCTCTCCAGGAGTCACCATGGCCTCAATAAGCCATTGTTTGGCTTATGATCATGCGCAAATCAACCTAGTAAGTTCCATTGAGCTCCAGGAAGCTTACTTTTGAGAAATTGTGCGTTTGTGACCTTTTTATTTGACGCTAATCCTGTCCCTGAAAGCTTCAAGCTGACAACAATTAGAAACAGCTACTTACATTCCCTCCAACATCCCACTGATCAAAATTGGGACACTCATTTTTTGGTCCCAAGTTCTTGTGGGAGCCAAGTGACTCACAGAAGACCAAAAACAAGTGTGTTTTGGTGTGGCATTCTGCCGTAAGCCAGCTGACTCAAAATAGGACATTTTGGGATCCAATCAGAAGCTGGGGTGGCTTCTGTAATTCTGGGGTGTCCTGCTCAAATCGGGATGGTTGAGGGGTATGTACTTATAATACTTAAGTATCATTCACACATGCCAGCAGCAACAACAAAAGTCAGACACTGAAGAACTCCTTCACTCATCCTCAGACACAAACAATAAGGTCTATGCTTCTAGAATAGTCCAGCACAGCTTGTGATCTGCTGAGCTGAATGCAGCCCTTCAGCCTGTCCCCCTGTCAGCAAAACAACTTTCTGTATTTCCTGCCTGTGCAAGGTTGTTGTGTGAACACCTGAGAGCCCAAATGCTGTGTTTAGCTTGGTGTGCAATAAGCTGTGTTGGCCTGCTCCCAGAAAAAGAAAGTCAAGCTCCCACTTTTTAAAACTTTTGGAGGGAAGACGACAAAAGATTCAAAGCTAGGAATCTTCAACCTACATGCTCCACATGGCAGTGATGTTTGGACATCACTACAAAGCAAACTATTGAAACGCAGCAGCCTCAAAGCAATGAAACACAGAAGAACCACTCGATAGGGCAAAGCCAGCATGTTCTTCAGCTTTGCCCGGAATGCTACAGGAAGGGAATGCAAATGCAACATAGCTGGGGTATTCATGTTCTCCATGCCTGTTGTGATGAGGCAGGTGGAAATGAAGGACTTGCTTATTATCACCCTTTGACTTGAGACTTTTCAGAACTCCCACCTGATATGGCTGCATAAAGATGTAGCAAACACTTCCATGGCGGCTTTAAGCACTGCTGCTGGAAGGAAAGGAAAGAAGGGGGTGTAATTCCAGGTGCTTGAAGGAGGGTTTTATTTCAGGCCAGAACAGTTTTTTTTTTAAAAGCCTTTTTTAAAAAAGGGTTTTTTAAAAGAAAAAATGGTTCCAGTACTCACCATGAAGTTGTTACAGCAAGTGCCACACCTTTAACATTTAGAGAGGGAAAGGTGCCGGTACAACGAACCCTTGAGTACCCCCCCACCCCCACCCCCAAAAAACACTGGTCCTGGTGCATTTCATAACAATCCTTTCTGGGGAGCATGTTATGAACAGCAATTCTCATTGCGCACACACTAGAGTTACCACTATAGCAATGCCTGTTGTGCCAAACCAGAATATTCCATTTAATTAATTTCATTCATTAATATAGCCACTCTGTATTCAGATTATACCAGAGTAATGAAACAGAATTGTATAGAAATAAGATACATAGATCATAAACGGTATTTAAAAACCACCAAGAATTAACATTAAAATGTGTGATGGAGGACAAGGATACTCTCTGAAGGGGGTGGGGGTGAGCAACTGTAACAGGGACTTTGTGCTACAGTCAGTTTGGAGGGCACAAGGAGAAGGGGACGACAGAGGATGAGATGGTTGGACAGTGTTCTCGAAGCTACTAACATGAGTTTGGCCAAACTGCGGGAGGCAGTGAAGGATAGGCGTGCCTGGCGTGCTCTGGTCCATGGGGTCACGAAGAGTCGGACACGACTGAATGACTGAACAACAACAACAGTTTGGTACTGCAAGTCCCTGGCCTGCCATGTGAACTGGTAGTGATCAGCATTTCGGGGGGTTAATAGAGTCAGTTTGTTACTTGCAGGGATGACACTTCGAAATTTCTCATTTGTATGGAAAAGCTCTCAGTGGCACAGGCCAAAGGGCTTAGTTGCTCTATGAAACCAGATTGGGCTGCTTCGTATTGGCCAATGCTCCTATTGCTCACCTGTCCACTAAAAGACCTTTGCACAAGCTCTTGTTCCAGTGGAAGATTTCAACATGATTCTATTAGCTGAGGCTTGCCCAACTGCTCGGCGGACATAGCACCCTCTCAGATGTTGGCGTGTCATGAAGTACACACTACAGTTTGTACTCAGAGACCTTTTTTAAAAAATGCCCCGCAGCTTGCTTCATTCTCACTTCTCCGAATGCTGGCTGCTTCTGTCACTGTCATGTTATACAACTGGGCTGGTTACTGGATCCCTGAAGATCTGTCCTTGGAGCAAGTCTGAATGCTGCTGCCAGCAGCCAGCCCTGGCAACTTTTCCTGCGGTTAACCTGACATTGCTTGCTGTCTACTTTTAATTTCTCTTGCCTTCTCAAATGAGTACGCTCACCAAGGAGAAGTTGGTTTCCTGTTAGCATGAAATGTTGTCAGCTGCCGAAAGGCGCAAGGGACAAGTGGAGGATTGCACCAGAGCCTTGCAGCCAGGTCACAACACTGAAGAAGAGCAGTATTTTTTGGCGATTCCTTCCATTGCTGATTTAAAAATAAATCACTTCTCCCCAGAATCCCAAGAGGATTTTTTTTAATAAAAATAATAATATTGTGATTAGCTAATAAACACAGTAGTCACATTTCAACCATACGCAAAGGGGATAAATTAGAGGACATTATTCAGGCCAGTCCCATTGAGAGCAACGGCAATACTAGCTAGCATTTACATCAAGGGTAGGGAACCGTGGGGGGGGGGGGAGCAAAGGAAGTCCTCTCTCTTGCCCTCAGGATTCTTAACCATGCCACACATCCTGGCCCCATGCCACACCAGACTAGCCCAGCTCTGTGCTTTTCTCAGGCGCTTTCAGCTGACTGGAATGTGTCCTTGCAACAGGGGCGTAGCAAGGTAAATTGGTACCCGGGGGCAAAAAAAAATTGTCCCCTCCCCCCCGCCCCCCGAGGCATGGGAAGGTCAGGTGGTACCCGGTGCGGAAAATTTCTTGTCAACCCCCCCCCCATTGATCCCCCCCCCGGCAAAAATGGTTTTACGTTATTTCATATTTTCTTACAAAAGAATAATAACAAGTAATAATAGAAAAACTTTTATTTATATCCCACCCTCCCCGGCCAAAGTCGGGCTCAGGGTAGCTAACATCAGATACATAACATTGGTATAAAATCAAACAATAATTAAATTACCTGCTAAAAACATCTCAAAATCAAATTAAAGTCTAATTAGACGGCTTTCCACAGGGTTAGGGTTGGGAACAGTAAGTGTTCTCTGAACTGAAATTTCAGCCTTCACGACATCGGAAAACAGCCAAGTGAACAGCTATTTTGGTGGAGGAGGGTCAAGATATTAACCGATATGCATGAAATTTCATATATAGCTTTATAATCCCTAGTATAGTAAGATAAGACCTTCAGAGCAGGCATTTTAAAAAAATTCGGGGGGAAAATGAAAAAAAATTGTTTCTTGATAATTTGTCACCCCCTCCGTTATGGAACCCAGGGCGGCCCGCCCCCTCACCCCCCCTTGCTATACCCCTGCTTGCAAGCGGTAATGCCTCTCGCATACCTGGATGGAGTTTGGGGAAGTGGGTGGGTGGGTGGGTTAAAAAATTCCTGGGCACGCCTGCCTCTGCCCTGTGTCCTCCAGGAGGTTGCACAAGGGAGTATATGGTCCTCAGAAAGGTCCCCGATCCCTCTGGTTTACAACATGGTAATAACACATTGATTACATGTCAGCATCTGCAATATTCCCTCAAGTGGCAATGAGAACTCCCTGGCTTATATGTACTTTTGTAGTAAAATTATCCTCATTACTTGACAGGATCCCCACCCCCACCCCCGTTTATATCCTACTTTATTACCACGGAGCTCAAGTTAGAATACACATTTCTCCCCCTCTTCATTTTATCCTCACAACAACCCTGTGAGGTAGGTTAGGCTGAGAGAGAGAGGCTGGCCCAGGGACACCCAGTGAATTTCAGGGAGATTTGAACTCTGCTCTCCCAGGTCCTAGTCTAGCACTCTTAACTATGACACCACACTGGCTCTCTGACACCCTGGCCCGTTAAGGTTGTTGACATGAGTTTGGTTCACCAAGTGATACCGCACACTATGCTACGTTACACCTTGATTAGGTTATCATTTGTACTCGCCCCTTGATATTTAGACTGTGCCAATAGGGCTCAACCCAGTGACATCAGATGTTCCTGTGCACATGTAGAGCTTTCTTGCCCACAAATCTTTCCCAATTCACTTCAATAAAAGAATGGATTGCATGATTACAAGTGGAGAGCTGCCCCTCCGCTGAAGTGAAGGACAGCCCTGTAGCTGTGGATCACATAACAGTAGTTCATCACGTGGGTATCAGCAAAAAAAAAAAAAAAAAATCTTCACTTGACACCCCCACCCCCCCATGAATGTTACAAGACAAGACTGATTGTAGGGTAATCAGTGTGAATCATAGAGTTGGAGTAAGGGCCCTTTCGGGAAGTCTAGTCCAAGCCTTTGCACAGTCCCTGAAATTCAGAGCTAGAGCACACACACCCCAATAGACAGCTGTACAGTAAGGGGTGTGCAGGTGGGGGAGGGATGCTTCAGGGCCCAGTTCTGTGCTTTGGATAGGAGGCTGATCTGCCTCAGACTGCTTTGAGCAGCACCCACTCCAACTTGGATGTGAAAACCTCACACTCTGGTAAGTAATTTCAGATAAGCTGTGACACTTTGGGTGCATAGTTAAGTGACTCTCCAGCCGCAATAATGTTTTTATTTCTTTGCAGAAATTGATTTTTTTTTAAAAAAATAAAAATAAAAATCAGGCATAGAAGCCCCTTCCGAGAAGCCGAAGACTGCCAAATTTCAAACAGCTAGCTGCAGAGTGGGGTGTTCTGGGAACCTTTGAAGTTGATCTTGAAGGAAGCCGTAACTCATATTGCTGTTTCTGCTTCCCAGAAACCCCAGCACCACCACCATTGTCAAGTTCCTCCTCCCTCCTTCATGGACTGAGTGACATTCCATTCAAACATGAAACTGAACACTAAGGCACAAATGCAGACACAGAGTCAGGCAGGTGACTGAAATAGAGAGAGACCTTGAAAGCACTCTGAATGTAAAATCAAATGCAACTACAATAGCGTCGGAATTGAAGGGGTAGAGGGAACGAAAGCCTAATGATACTCATCGCTTAAGGCTCAATAGACACAAAAAAGAAGATCAAATAATAAGAACAATTAGGATGTAACGGATCCTAAGTAGAGGCTTGGCCTAGATGGGAAAGGATTTTAGGGAAAGATTAGAATTAGGCAAGGTTCAGAGAAGATAAGCCAAGGAACAACAAATTATTTCAGTGTCCCGGCTCCTAAGAGCACGAACTAGCAAAGAACAGTTGCAAATAGTGGCACCATTCTCATGTTAACTGCTTCCCAGCGAGACCTTTTCTCCAGAATAGCCATTGATTATATCTAATCCTGCCATCTGAGGCAGCGGAGAACAAGTATTTGCCCTCTTTCCAGCCCTTCAGGTGCTGTCATGAAGGGTACTGTCAGGTCCCTCCTCAGTCTCCTCCACTCCAGGGTTAACATGACAAGTCTCCTCAACCCTGCCTACAGTAATGATGTGCCTTTAACAGATTGCCTCCAATGTAAATTCACTCATAGTCCCTAAAAGTGTCCTGAATATAGATGCTTGAAAATCCCACCTTAGAAGACAACTGAGCTTTTGAAGCCTCTAAATCTTTCCTGGGTCAGATCATAATTTGAACTGAAGCAATTCCATCTCCCAAACCCTGTAGTCCTCAACCATCCCCATAAGTCTTCCCCATCAGCTCCCAACCCTTGTTTCCTTGCACAAGAGGATAGGCTTGGTGGCCTAAGGGTGAACAATGGAGAGCTTTCCCTCTGATTAGTAGTGTACCAGAAAGATGGATTCCGTGAAAAATCAAGAACACCAAAGCAAGAAAACTGACCTAGGCTATCCCTATTTCTGAGGCAGTTTTAAGCTTAGAAGGAGGTTCCAATGAATATACTGTACAACATAAAGTTTGGCAATCTTTTAACGTTTTAGGACCAATATGATTATTCTGTTTTAAAGTGGAGAAGCAAAAGGAGTGAATACATTACTGTATAAAGATCTTTTTGATGGTTAAAACACAAGTTTTTAAATGTTAGTGCCAAACATAGTCCACACAGGATAAGCAGCTTGTTCATCCTCAGTGTATGCATCCTCAGTGTATTCCTGTCATTGCAAGGTTCCCCACTTACACAACAGGACTTCTCCTCCTCTCCCAAATCTTCCGCAGAGGGTTGAGGAAACACCTAGAACAGATTTAAGGGGTGCACAGAGGAAGGAGAGGGGGAGAAAATTCCATTGCACAAGCAGAGATCCTTGCACTGCCAGGATGCTGCTCACTTAGTACTATGCTGGATTCCAATAATATATGTGAAGCTTACATTCAAATGGAATATTATTGGGAATGTGCATGTTCTTTTCATGAATGCCGTCCCATAGCTAATTCTTTGGTGCATTTTCATTCCAGAAGAACTTGTGCACTGAATGGCTGGCTTTCATTTCTCCATGTGGTTCTGGGTGAACTGTTACTTGTTTCCTCCTTTTTAAAGACACTAGCATCTGACTGCGATGAGAAGTGAAAAACTTTGAATTGTCCTTGTGAGGCCAACAAGTGCCCACAGAGACCACAAAAGGACCATGGGGGGAATCACATGCTGCTCACGTCCATGTCAGATGTTTCCTCTGTCCTTCCTTGAACAGAACCTTTTCAGGCTTTGCTAGCAGACAGGCAGTAGTTTGCCACAACACCACCCAAGCAGTCTGTTCTCTAGTTGGTCCTGCCTGTGCAAAGAACCTGGTGTGGAGATAAAATGCACTCCTGGGACTACAGCCATGACCCACTATGAGCCACTTAATCCATCAAAGGCTTTTCAGTCCCATGCCACTTCACAGGCAGAATTTCCCCATGAAATGACCTCATGGCACAGGTGCGGAGTTAGCTCAAATAGCGGGCTGGCATACTGTCACTTCTCTTGCATGCCACCTCCTTGTGATGGCTGCTAATGGCACTCAGAACCTAATGCATTTGCAAAGCCACAAAAAGGGTTCTGCAGGCAGGCTTGGGGTGTGTGGCCTGTAGGGTATCTATCTAAAAAAAATCCCAGGTTCAAATGGGTAAGTATGAAACATACACATGTGATTTCACTTCTATGACATGATTCTCTCACCACCCCACAACTTTAGAGTAATTTTAATATGGATTTTGAGTTTGAAATTCTTAAAGTGGTTTACAAATTAAAACAGGCGATATTTAAACTAGCAATGAACACACACTAAGCATAAACGGCAAAACAGAAGCATCTTGACACTTCAGCTAACAAAGGCCGAGTGACCTGTCTTCTGATAGTATAAAAGTCAGGTGTTTTGACGTCTGCCACCAGAATCTGACCCTGTGTTGCTGCTTTGCTTATACATCTACTATACATGTGATGTTGGTCAAATCTCGGTGCATTCCCCCCATGATTTGGTTTCAGAGGAAGGGATTTACAGCTTATATATTTGTTGTTTCATTGTTCATGTTCACTTATCATCCATGTACTACATAGCACTTAAGAAGTGGTCTGCACTGAACCATCTTTACCATGACCATTCATCATTTCAGATACTAGAGAATTAAATGAAACTAATTATTGCCTGTGGTGATGAAGTAACCAAGCAATTTAGTCTAAGACTACTTACCTTTAAACTTCCTTATTAAAAGTTATTGGGTATGCACAAGCATTCATTATAAACAAACATCTGCCTCCTTATTGAAAAACACTGGTTGTTTAGTACCAAGGGGAAGAAAGAGGATAATTTCTTCTTTTAATCACAGTTCCCAAACTCCTTTAGTAGCATCCCTGCAAAAAATGGGACAAACTTGGAATCAGGGTCTAGCCTGCATTTCCATAACAATTAATTTCTGTTTTGCTATGTTACAATTACTCGGCAGTTCCGAAGGAAGAAAATTATTCCCTACTTAGAGGGAAAAAGGAAAGTGTTGCTTAAAATGGTTTTAGCTAATGCTGTGCTCAAAGTTTTCTTCTTCTGCAAAAAACAAAAAACGTTTCTATTTTTCTCCTTAATTCTCAGGGCACATTAGAATTTATTTAGAACTAGCAGCCTCATTCTCAGCATTGCTTCGAAATTTTAAGGAGCAAAAAAAGTCAGTGCTGTCTTGAAATGTTTCATCTGCCATCCTGTTTCTTTATGGCATCCAATTGTATCCCAACATAGACAAAAATCTGCTCCTTGATCTCAGGAGCTTCCTTTGATTGCTTGTGGACTGTCTGTGTCTGGTGTGGAATGTGGTTTCCTTGCCTGCCTTGCTGAGGGATGGCTCCATGTTCACTACATGGTGGTGCTGTGGTCTAAACCACTGAGCCTCTGGGGCTTTCAAATCCACATGACAGGGTGAGCTCCCGTTGCTCTGTCTCAGCTTCTGCCAGCCTAGCAGTTTGAAAGCATACCAGTGCAGGTAGATAAATAGGTACCACTGTGGTGGGAAGGTAAATGGTGTTTCCATGCGCTCTGGTTTCCGTCACGGTGTTCCGTTGTGCCAGAAGCAGTTTAGTCATGCTGGCCACATGACTCAGAAAGCTGCCTGCAGACAAACACCGGCTCCCTCGGCCTCAAAAGTGAGATGAGCGCACAACCCCATAGTCGCCTTTGACTGGACTTTACCTTTACCTTTTTTACACACACCACTAAGAGTCAAGGTGTCTGCTGGCTCATCTGCCGGGAAACTGGGAACCCATTTTAAACATATGTGCTTGTGAGTGTCCTTTCTTTTTTTCTATAAACCATCTCACCTATGATCTGGGAGACCATACTTCAATTAAAGCTCGGAAGAAGGCATCGAGAGAGCAAACCAGCAGGAAGACTATGCAAGGAGCTGGGGGTCATGGTGGCACCATTCTGGTCTGTTCTTTCTGCTGGTAAGACTGTGCATGACTGCATCAGTTTGACTGTCTGTGTATGTTCCTCTTGCGACATTTCTACCTGGTGAGAGTGCTGTTGCTGTCTTGCTAATTGCAGATGGTCGCCTCTTTACTTTCCGGTTTAGTTTCTGGTTACAGCTGGGTGTGGACTAGAGCCTTGGTCTGGTTAAAAAGAGCAAACCTGACTGCAAGTGATGGAGTTGTCCCACAGGCACTTCACTTTTAGGTTCCTCTCTCCCACTGTCCTGAAAATGTTCCCCTAGGCAGACTGGAACTCTGTACATGTTCAGATTCACTCAAACTAAGGTACCAGGTTTTTTGTTTTGTTTTTAGTGAAAAACTGGAAACCCCAATTCCAGGCTCTCTGCCTTTTTCTGGTGCTGCTTGTAAATACAAGTGTCCCACTGTGTGCACAGATTGCTTTCTCTTATGTTACCGAGGCCTGTATAGATAGTTGACACATGCTCAGAGTTCTGGAATGCAGGAGGATTTCTTGCGCTACTCCTGCTTCAAAAGAAACTATACTGACAGCTCACCATATGTCATCACATGCTTACAAATGAATTATAGGACTATTGCCTATAAATAGACTTTGGGGATGCCAAGCTTCCAAAAAGAACAGGAAATCCTTTATTACAGATGCTGTTTATATAGGTTAGATGCTATGCAAAGTTAGGCAAGTCTTCAGAGATCAGCCCCACAGACCTACAGTCAGAGCCTCAGTAGAGCTGCCTGACCTCCTAGCACAACAAATACCGGTATTTGCTGGGATCAACTTGATCCCAGCAGTAGCAGTGCCTATATTTCCTATGCTCACTTTCTCTGCAATACATTTCCCTTGTCTGGTCAGCCTTATCTGAATCTCCTTTGTGCCTTATTTCAAGGGCTTGCCCAAGGTGACGTCCCCAAAATGCTCCATGTTATTTGTGAGTGGCAAATTTGGGCTGATGGGAATTTTGCCAAATGTTCTTGGATGAAATTCCCCATCCACTTCAAGAGGAGCAGCTCACTTGATGTCAAATGAAAATCCATTGTAAGTTCATATTATTGAACGTTAATCCACTCCCAACTCATACAGCTGCTCCAGAATAATATCATGGTCAGTGGTATCAAAAGCTGCTGGAAGATCAAGGAGAATTTATGGGGACACCCCCCTTCTGTCTCTCTCCAGAGGTCATCACATGGGGGGGGGAAGTGCATGAAAATGGCTATATTAGTGAGAAAAGCATATGAACACACATTTTAATAGGGGAAATTGCTTGCTCGAAATGAGTTCATTAATCAAAACCACACACAAAAATGTGTTCATTAAGAGAAATTCACACTAAAATGCAAGAAATTGTCTTTTTTTAAAAAAAAATCACAAATTGCTGCAGAAATGTAGAGAAATTGATTTAAGACTTGAAAAATGAGAAAACAGTGAGAACCAAAATTAACAGAACCTTCCATCCATACTTAATGGTAAGGCAGAGACACTTTGCTCTGGCTGCTGGCAGCAGTAACTGAGTGTTTTTTTAAAGCAAAAAACAAACTTGTCAATTCTACTAATTCCCAGCCCCATTGTGGTGCTAGACGAAGTTTCCACCTATGAAGTCAAAACCAGCCACATATTAAGAGGCTTGACAATCCTTCCCACCAACCCACAGAAGAAAAAAAATTGCAGCCCGTATTAGCATCAAAACAGGAAGTCTATCAAGTGCCCCCCCCATGGACCACTTTAAAGGGCTGGTGGATTCTGCTGTGCCAAAACCTCTAGAAGGAACTATTTTTACACAATCAAGGCAATGCACTTCTTTTTTCATGCTACTTTAGTATACAGAGCTAATGTGCCAGGCAGATTCACCTATAGGTGGCGCTGTCAGCTGAGGTTTGGGGCAGAGGGGCTTAAACAGTTCCTGCCTCAATGCATGCTGTAAGGGCAGCAGGAATGTTTCTGCATTTTATAAGATCGTGGTTCAAGTAAGGCTTGCCTTCTAGGGAAAAAAAAGAAAGAAAGAAAGAAAGAAAGAAAGAAAGAAAGAAAGAAAGAAAGAAAGAAAGAAAGAAAGAAAGAAAGAAAGAAAGAAAGAAAGAAAAAGCCTGGTGGAGCCATCTAATACAAATCTCATCAAAATTCCTGTCTCCCATCCAGAAAAAACACATCGACACCTACACACATACCTGAATTCTGAAACCAGGCTTCAACAAAAGCAGAGGTTATCTGAGGACTTCGGGCAAGGCTTTGGACAATTTCTCCACAATGGCACTCAAATGCCTCTGAGTAATCCCCCCAATGACAACGGCTAGGGGATTGTGTAATTGTATGTTCAACAGTATATTTTGACCTCCAGGAAGGAGCAGCTTGCTTGAACAAACTTACCCCGTGCAGCTGAAACACACACCCGAGAACAAAACTAAAAGAAACCAGGGGAGTTTTAAAAACTGACTTTGTGTAAATACGTGGTAGGCAAATGATTTCAAGCCGTAGTTATCTTGACGGACTGTCCTCGCTTGTGAAGGAAGAATGCCTTAGCTTGGCTTCAGTCCTGGGCTGTTAAAATCTCCCCTGTTTGACAGCTGTACCATCTGTAATGCGCTTGACCTGGGACTGCCCTTAAAAATGATTTTGAAGCTGCAGCTAGCGGAAAACGCAGCAGCCAAAGTTGTTTCTGGTATTTGATTTCCGGATGACGTCATGGTCACTCCTGTTCTATTTAACCTGTGCTGACTTTGGGTTCATTTACAGGCTCGATTCACTGAGCTGCTTATGACTTACAAAGCCCTAACTGGTTTGAGACCAAGATATTTGAAGGACACCCCCCCCCACACACACACACACTCTCTCTGCATGTGCCATCACCAGTGCCAGATTTACATATCAGCTAAACAAGCTATAGCTTAGGGCCCCACTCTCTTAGGGGCGCCAAAAAAAATCAGAGGGGGGGAACCTGGATTACTTTGATAAAATACATATTTTGTCATGTGCAAATAGCTTTAGATACCTATTAGGTCCATAAATTGCCATATAGCATATATTCAACACAAAAAACAGTGACAATTTGTTGTTGACAGCTGGACATATAAAGGGCCCCATTACCTTCTGTAGTTTAGGTTCTCATCAAACCTAAATCTGGCCCTGGGTATCACCAGAGCTCTTCCTCCATGTGTCACCCCCTGGCAGAGGTACAGTTGGATGGCTGAGAGATGGGACTGGACCTCTCAGTTGCAACAGGCAGAAGCTTTCTCCCAATAAAAGTCCCATTGACTCCTTCACTGATCGCTTTTAGGCAGGTGGTTAAAATATTTAAATTTGACCAGGCCTTTGACCCGTTTTATTTTTTGCATTTCTGTGATACAAGGTCTATTAACAAACATATACAGGCTGAGCATAAGATGGAAGTTCCACATATTGACACACCAACATATCTTGCTCAACATCATATTTCTAGGGGAGACTCCAAAGCCTAACAGCCTTGGATTTTCACGGCCCTGGGAGCCTTTGTAAGGCAGCTGTTTCCAGAGGAAGAACTGTGAGGGGGGAAAGACTCTGTTTTAAATTCTTGCCTGCTAAATGGATCTGTGGCTTGTGTGCTTTCCTGCTCAGTGTTCCTTGTTTTTAATTTGGCATGATTTTGTACAATTTTGTATCATGTCAATGTTCTAAACCACCTTTGAGGGCACTGAATCGGCTAGTTTAGGTATACAAAGAAACCAATTTAAGAGCGTCTTTATCTTTTCAAACCAAAGTCCTAACCCGTTTTCTCCTGAGGCCATGAACCGATCGTACATAGGAGTTGTTTAAAAGTATAAAATATTAACAGACTCACTTCCCTGTTAACTAAGGATTGCACACCTTCTTTTGTGGTGCAGACTCCTATGAGTTGGCTATATTTGCAATGCTTCAAAAGTTTGTTGGCTGGTCAGTTGTTGGTACTGTAGCGGTAAAAACTACGAACAAAACTCTAAACTGCACCCACCACCTCTTAATAGCAGTGACTTTACGTAGGGGCCTACAGGCAACAGCTACCTTATGTCAGTTACATCTAGCACTCTTTGTTTTGTTGCCCCAGGTAACTGAGTCACGCAAGTGAAGTTTCAGCAAGGTTTAGTTACAAAATGAAAGATTGTACAACAGCAGCTGCATCGTCTGGGATTCTGCCTAAGCCCAGGCACTTCTTCTTCCTTCACTGTTTCCTGTTTTGTTTAGTTTTTTGGTTTTTGCTGACTGCCCTCTAATACCACACTTCTCAGCAAGCAGTGCTACCTATAACTCATATTGTATCTTATAACACCCCATCCCACCCTTGGGGTTATACACACACACACACACACACACACCCCTAAACTCTTTCTCCAGCATAGAAGGACAGGGCACCTCGGCCCACTTATCATGCTAACTAGCCTGTCTGTTCAAAGGATCTGATGACATATTATTACTACATAGTATGGTATGGGTAATCGGGATAGTGATTTGCTTAGATTTCTTCACTTCTAATTACTTAGAGGTATTTCTTTTATTTATTTATGGCTTTTATGGCCCACCTTTTTCTCCAAGGAGCCTAAAGTAGTGTATAATGGTCTCCCTCTCCTCATTTAATCCTCAACAACAACCCTGTGAGGTAGGTTAGGCTGAGAGACAGTGAGTGGCCCAAGGTCAACCCAGTGAACTTCATGGCCAAGTGGGGGATTTGAACCCTGGTCTCCCAGGTCTCAGTCAAACACACTAACCACTTTACTACACTGGTAGCGTTAGTTTCAATGACATTTACTTCCAAGGAAAGGATGGTGATATTTCCATCAGATATACTGTGGAAGTATATTTGGATCTAAGGACCTAGCTCCATGTTACAGGAAGGAGGTGTGGTCTCCACTGATGCCCCTCCCCTTAAAGTACAGTGGTACCTCTAGTTACGAACTTAATTCATTCCAGAGGTCTGTTCTTAACCTGAAACTTTTCTTAACTAGAGGTCTGCTTTTGCTAATGGGGCCTCTTGCTGCCGCTGCGCCACCGGCACATGATTTCCGTTCTCATCCTGGGACAAAGTTCTCAACTCAAGGTAACTCTTCCAGGCTAGCGGGGTTTGTAACCTGAAGTGTTTGTAACTCGAGGTACCACTGTAATAGAATCACAGAATTATGCAGTTGGAAGGGTCCATGAGGGTCATTTAGTCCAACCCCTTGCAATGCAGAAATGTTTCACCCAACGTGGGGCTCATACCCACAACTCTGGGATTAAGAGTCTCATGCTCCACTGATGTGAAATCACTGCATTCGTGTTGGGAACGTGTGTCTCTCCAGATGTTGCTTGATTACAATTTCCATATCCCTGATAACTGACCATGCTGGCTGGAGGTGAGAGAAGCTGGAGTTGAACATCTGGATGGTCACAAGTCTCCACAACCTTCTTTGTGTTTCCTTGCCCCCTACTGTATTTCTTTGATAGCAGGAAATGCTAAAGGGATGGTATCACATCATTTCTCCAGCCCCGCCACCCAGTGCACATTATGAAGGAACTGTGGAAGGAGATTCAACATGGTGATGCCCAATTGTTTCTCTGCAGCATGCATTTCAGGCCTAAGAGTTTTCTCATATTATTTATAGATGTTGATGGCTGCTGGTGTCTTATATAATTGAAGCCCAATACTTATGGCTACTTTCCCCATGACATAATGGTTTCTGCAGTCACCCAGTGATAAAATCTTCACATTTCATGTACTCTGTGAAGGTCAATGCTGTAAGGCTTTCTGCTCTTATGTTTAACCTCAGATAAATTAATGGCCGACCATCCCTTCCATAAGCCGTAGCATCCATAATTCATACCCGACACTCTTGTTCTGTGGTCCAGAGAAGGCAATGTCTTTGTCTACCAATTCCATTAGCCCACATTGGCCACATTATCCCTTCCTCCTCACGTTTAATAGATTCCTCTCTTAATCATTGTTTCATTTACACATCACCCACAGATTAGATTTTCTTTTATCTCTTGCGACCATCCCCACTCCTATTCCTCATAAGTGCCAGCGACATTTTGACTGCCTTCCCAGTGAATTGGGAGCACTTCTTTTCAAAGAAACCTTCCATTCTTGGACCAGAGAGTTTAATTATTTGTCTTCATGGTCTAAGGTGATCAATACAAAATCCCTGCAGCTGTGCTTGAATTAGTGAAGGGGGAGTTATTAAATCCAGAAACCCTATCATCTGTGTCTTGCCGATTTTTAGCCAAACCATGTCCCCTATAGCTACTTTTTAACCACACGTAAGTGGTCCAACTTTTACACAATAGGTAAGTGTAGTTACAGGGGGGTAAAGGGGAGTTGGACCACTTACCTGATTGTAACCCACAGGTTACAATCCACATCTTACTGAAGACAATGTCAAAGCACCGATTCGTCTGGATTGAACCCACAGTATGTCATCACACTCCTAGTTATTGGCCTGAGCTGCCATTCCTAGTATGGCACAGGAGTTTCTCCGGTCAGACCCCCTTTTGCACAGGGAATGGTAGGAAACACAATCTTAGCACTGAGGACTGATGCAGGTTACACTTACCCCAGACAGGCTGTTGAAGACTGCACTACCATGGCAAGTGTAAAGCTATAATGGTTTACTAACAGCCACCATTACTTGGTTTATGTCAGGAACTGACAGGATGACGGAGAAGAGGAAGAGGATCCTGGAGAGCGGTGCAGCCAGGACTTGGATACACAGGGGCAAGCAGAGGATTGGGGGGGGGGAGTACTCACAGAGTGACGGAGGATGGTGAGGGGATGAAGGTCAGTGCACAGCACAGGAACCAGAGCAAACAGGACCCGTACAGCATCAGAGCCAGGGGGGGGCCCTGTCTCTACAAACATGGCAGGCTCTGAGGCGTAGAGAGTAGCAGGAGATACACTCTAGGAGGCTGAGACAGGCAAGGGCCCACACAGCCCAGCTCCTTAGCTGGCCAGGTGGAGCTCACTAGCTCTGGGAGGAGGTGTGTGATTCCTTAGCTGGAGTAGGCTCAGAACAGGTGAGGGTCACATGCCTCATCAAACCCAGATGCTGCAATCAGCATGCGAGGTATAAAAGGGCAGCAGAGCTGAGGTGCTGTGTCTGCTCAACTGCCTATGTTGAAGGACCTTGGCTTGGATGCTTCTGAATTTCCACAGTACTGTGCTTTGGGTTTGACTCTGGACTGTGTTCTGACTGCTGGACTTCAGACTTGGCTACTTGAATTGACCCAGGGCTGTGTTTCCTGACTTTTGCTGGTGAGAAGAAGAAGAAGAAGAAGAGTTTGGATTTGATATCCCGCTTTTTACTACCCGAAGGAGTCTCAAAGCGGCTCACATTCTCCTTTCCCTTCCTCCCCCACAACAAACACTCTGTGAGGTGAGTGGGGCTGAGAGACTTCAAAGAAGTGTGACTAGCCCAAGGTCACCCAGCAGCTGCATGTGGAGGAGTGGAGACTCGAACCCGGTTCCCCAGATTACGAGTCTGCTGCTCTTAACCACTACACCAAACTGGCTCGGACTTGCTGCCAGGTAGGCCAGGGATTCAGAACAATTTATACAGTGGTACCTTACAATTACTTCGGGTTACAAACACTTTGGGTTGCAGACTCTGATAACCCAAAAGTAGTACCTCAGGGTAGGAACTTTGCCTCAGGATGAGAACAGAAATCGTGTGCTGGCAGCATGGCAGCAGCGGGAGGCCCCATTAGCTAAAGTGGTACCTCAGGTTAAGAACAGACCCTCGGGATGAATTAAGTTCGTAACCAAAAGTACCACTGTATCTCCATGTTCATGCCAGAGTGTCTCTGGGAGAGTCTGGGAACTCTCCACATCATGACACCAACACATACTTGTTTAGGAATGTATATTTAGTCTTTCATGTTTTTATTTCTTGACAAGGTTTCTGAACTGCTTGTTCAGCCACTACTCGCCAAAACAAGAAGACCCTTTAAATCACGAACTAAAACAAACCTAAAAGAATAAAGAGGCAGACACCTAAAAGGCCTAACTTCTCTTAAGCAGAACAGAATAGCATCATCTTCTGAAACACCACAAGAGAAGGAACTAAATTCACAACTCAGAGAAGAGGGGTTCATTGGTAGGTCTTAAACTTTCTAGAGGTTTGTAGGGTGCAGGGCACTCCATATCAGAAATGGGGAACTGGCTTCCATCCAGCTGTTGTTGGGCTCCAACTTCCACCATCCCAGCCCATTGGGTATTGGAGTCCAACAATTTCTAGAGCCACCGGTTCCCCATCCCTGCTCTGGATGTTGTTGTTGAAACATGGAGCATTTCAGTGTGGAGGCTCTTTCTGGGGGTTTCTGGAGCAAAGGTACTCGGTGCGTAGCCCTTATTGACCGTATATGATTGTGGCATTATTCCTCAATTCCTCTTTGGTTTCTCTGTCGGTGTCCTGCTCCGGATTTCTGTTTGGTCAGTTTATGAATCTCTTGCTCTGTGTTGTGGGATTTATGAAGATGCAAAATTGACCAACACCCCTTCATTTCATTTTGTTCATTACAATGATAGTTTAAAAAAAAAAAAACTTGACGCAAGCACCCACCCTTTTCTTCTGCACCACTTTTTATTGCAACTAATTTGCAGAGACCCCTTTTAAAAGAAGACGAAGAAAATTAGTTTGCCATAATTTTTCACAAAATAAGCAAATTAGCATGGAAATGTCAGCCATAAGTACCCATTCTACCTTATCTAGCAAATCATTAATGAGCCATTCAACTGTGGAAGCAATAGCTATTTAAATCCTCGTTTCCATTTGATCCTCCACTGCACTGGGCCTTGCATATTCATTTGTGCAAAATGAATGTAATGTGCTGTCCTTGTGCCACTTGCCAACATCAGAAAAAGAATTGTAGAGAACGGGGCTCTTCTGTAATGTGAAAACGTAGATTAAATGTAGTGTGATCCCGACTATAATTTCATCCCGCTGATGGTGGTGGGGTGTGTATGTTAGATTTTCACGTACTCTCCGCTCATGGAGAGGAGTGTGGCGCTGGTTGGGGATTGCCCCAGCTTCACCCAGGTGGCCAGTAAGCTACTAAGGGCATTAGCAGGTGTTGAATTTTTAAATGAGGCATTTTAGGGCAGGGTAGGGGGCTGGTGGTGGCTTTGAATCTGCTGCATCCCCTGAGGGGCTTGACCTGTCAGCTGTTCTAGCATGGAGCTGGTATCATGGAAACTGCTCCACCTGCCACTGTGACTTGTGCTAGCCAGTAAGGCTTTCGTTGGTGGTGTTGGAACCATCACTTTGCTCCATCCTGACCCACTGTTTGGATTTCTTGAGAAATTGGCTCAAATGGCATTCTGGGATTGATGAATGCCTAGGCTTGTCCTCTTTTTCTTTACTGGCCTTCAACAGTATTATGCAGAAATGTCATTTTTCCATGCCTGGAAAAATCTCCAGCTGCTTAATTTGAGTCATCTAATTACCAGCCTTGCTACTGTGTCTTTAAACATGCTTCCGGTTCTATGAACATACTCTGTTGTTGCCCTGTGCACCCTCTTTTTCATTGGTAAATACTTTCTCCGTATTGGCGCCAATTGGGATATAAATGGCATTTGAAGCATTACAGATAGGAAGCAGCAGTGCTTTATGCTGGACAAAAAGGTACTGGAACGCACCTCACTCAGGAGACCCAGAGCCCAAAGAGGATCTCTTCTTTCTCCTCAGGAGCCAGAGGCTTGTTGAGGCTGCTCAGCTGAGGTGCAGGGAGCCTTCTGCACCTCAGCTAAGCACCTTAACATGCTCCTCTCTGGCTCACATGAACCAGAGCAGCTGTGGGCTTGCTCAGCTGAGGCATGGCTTTCCTGCATGTCAGCTGCATGTCACCTGGGAGGCTGAAGGGCCTCAGCAAAGCCTTGCTGGACCTTTGGCTCATGAGACCTTCGAAGCCCATAGAAAATGTCCTCTTTGGGCTCTGAGGAGGGTCTCCTCGTGAGCTGGAGATGCAGTTGGGCTTTGCTTTGAGGCTGGTCAGGTTTCTCCTCCCACTTCCAGGGCCCAGCTGAGAGTTGCCAGAATGCCATTCCGCCGCGTTCCGGCTGAAAAAAAAAAATCCCTGGTAGTTCTTAACAGCAGCTCTGATATCAGTGATGGAATTGAGATTGACCAGAAGAAAGGCACGATCAGGGCCAGTCAAGAAATGGGAAAAGGAATTCACTGGCTTTCTTTTCCCAAGAAATAAAGTTCCAGGAGCAGGCAGGGGAAACGTTAATTCATCATAACAGAGCTTATGATGAGTCATAGGCTTGTTGCTTTGAGTACAACTGTTGACAATCTTTCCAAAAGCCACTTCCTGTTTCCGCTCATAGGGACTGCTGGGAGCCTAGAGACTGCGAAGCTATAAAAATCAGATTGGTTCCAGCTGTGCCACTTCTCTGGACTGAAATTCATTGACTCTATAGACACTGTGTCTGTGCATCCTTGGAAATGAGTGGGCCAACTGAGCTATTGATACAAGCTGGTAATAATGGTCTCAAGATGCCTTGTGGAATGATGGTTCTGTTATAACCTCTTATAAAACAGAGCCTAATTCTTTCAAAGTGATGATGAAGGAATATATAGGTAGTGAACAATAGCCATTATTTTCATTTTTTTTTTAATTATTCCAAACTTGAATAGCTAAATAACATTTGCTATAAGATCACCTTTTCGCTGTGTTTGATGGTTTTGTGAAAATATGCACTTTGACAGAATGTTACTTATACATTCAAGTTTGGCCTATTTTTTAAAAAAGGCGGGGTGGTTCTTGTTGAAATGTTTGTAAAGAATAGGCTGGACTATACATGAGAAATGAATAGGTTTTTATGTCTTATTTATGCACACAAGATAATAAGGATTTTCTTGTTTTACAAAGGTATATGCAATGTCTCTCTGGGATTTTTTCATGCGCCATTTTTACACATCAGTTTCGTTTGTTGAGACATTAGGGAGGAAGGGGGGAGAGAGGTGGGGTGGGGTGGGGATGTTTTACTTTACTTAATATCTTTTTTTTCAAATAATATTTATTGTATTTTCCAAAGTAAAATCAACAACAAATACAAACACAAACAAAAAATAAAATAACACAACAACAAAAGAAAAACATCCAAAAATAACCACAAAAAATTCATCATACTAAAAATCTCCATTTTCTTATCATCTTTTACGGACTTCCTCCTATTTCCCCTTATTTGCGTCCCTTTAGAGTATTTCACGTAACTTCCAATTTTAACTTTCTCACATATTTTATACCTACTATTCAATCTTAAAAACAAAACACTTTAAATCTATAGCTATTTATATCTAAAACATTTTCAAAATCTATTTCTATAATCTATATTTTTCTAAAATTTTCATTATTTACTTCGAATTGTGCATTTGACAGCCTATCCTGTTTTTTGCAAACATAAATTTACTTTTAAATATTACAATACTTTTTAAAATACAATTTGAATTTTCCCCATTCTTTCTCCACCGCGTCGTCTCTCGTACTTTACTTAATATCTGTAGGGTTTGGTGTCAGCATTGTTTGTGCAGGTTCTCTATTGTTAGCTTGTGCTCTTTTGACAGTGAGAGAGTTCGGGGTCGGCGTAGGGTGTGATTGTTCATTAGTGGTTGGCTGCAGTAGTCTTTGGTTTCCTGTGTGAGTGGGGTGGGTGAGTGTTTTTGATCAGGCCAGCCATATTGTTTTGTATGCTGTTGGTAGATTTTTATCATTGTCTTTTTGGGCTACGTGTGTGATGAAGGGGAACCATACCAGGGTGAAGTCGTCTTCTTCTGTTTGTCCCCTTGTCTGTTTCAGCTTACTGGTTAGTTTTTCTACTAGGGCTGTTTCCTATACTACTTGGTACCATTGGTCCATGCTTACTCCTGCCAGGTTTTTCCAGTGTCTGTTTATGATGTTTCTGGCTGCCGAGAGTAGGTGGGTTATTAGTTCTTTGTGGCGTAAGTGGGCCTTGTTATCTTGGAAGATGTTTAGTAGGACCAATTCTGGGGTGATTTCTAGCATTTCATTTTATTTTTGACAGCGCACGTCCTCTGTGTTTGCTCTGTAATCAAACGCATCAGTCTGCATTTACACAAGTGTAACAGACAAGTCTGTTTTCAGGGAAATACATGTTCCACATTTGAAGATGCTGTTGAAATGCATTTCTTTAGCAATAGTTCAGAATTGACAGGAGGAAATGCAAACTATGAATGAAATTGTATGTGAAAAATGGGCAAAGGGTGTTAAATATGTAATTAATACATTTTTTCAAGGCAAGTATTTAGCATGAGGTGGTACAATTATTATCCAGAGTGTCTCATTGCCACCAAATGCTTACAGATATGGAACAAAAGACTCTTGTCATTCCAAAGTAGGGAGTATTTCATAGTTGCCATCTTTATTTTCTGGAAGTCCCCCCAGACAGCCGCATTCCAGGCAGGTCTTAAGAAAATAAGAGCCTGCTAAATCAGACCTATGGCCCATCTAGTCCATTATGCAGTTCTCCGTGTCCAACCAGAGGCACTCTCCCCCTCCTGCAGTTTCCAGAAACTGGTATTCAGAAGCATACAGCCTTCAACAGCTGGTAAAACCTCCCTCTCTGAACATACAATTTGGTCAGCTGCACATATTGGTGTTTTTTGTCTGAAATTCCACCATGAAAGACACAAGAGCCCTTCCCAGAGAAAGGTGACAACCATGACAACCTTCTGGGAAAGTGAGGTCAGCATGGTGCAATTGCGCTGGTGGAGCCAATCTGGTGCTCCTGCCAGTGTGTTTGCACCATGTTGACCACCCTGTTGCTTTACCCTTTCCCACTCCTTCCTAGTAAACAGCAGTGACTCAACTCTCAGGAGGTCAGGTGAGCCCCACTGCCACACCATGCCAACCACTGCTGCACTTTAGATTACATTGATCTCATCTATCATCAACTTGAGTCCTGCAGTTCTCAATGTTACAGCACAGTTCCCAATGTTCTCAAAATATATCAAAACACACCTTTAAATATGTATTTTAAGAAACTGTACATATTTAAATATCTGTGAAAATAATATTTGAATAATATTTTTATGATGCTTTTTAAAATTGAAGATTAAAGCAGGAATAAAATTATGGAATTAACAAGGATGCAGAAATGAACCCATTCCTAATTTGCATTTGTGTTTTCTCCTTTTTTTAACACTAATGTCAGTGAGATTAACCAGCGCATAATTTTTCTGTTGATCCAGTAGCTAACCAACTAGCACTTCTTTAAGGCAACATATTTAAGACCTGAGTTTTAAAACCAGCATAAGACCATTTCCCTCCATGGGGAGTCCTCTGAGATAATTTCCTTTAATAATACTCATTTTCTCTAACCTTTGCCTAACAAAAAGAAATCACTGCGATATAAAAAGAAATGTATTTTAGCCTGTTGGGTTCCTTGCTTACTTCTCCCGTAATCGCTTGCAGGAACAATCCAGTAGCAGGAATTCATGCTCCAGCAGTTACCAGTTTTAACCTGAAATTCTTCATGAGACACTTATTGCCTAGTAACTGGCAGCCTGATACTGAAGGCAGACTTAAGCATGCCTAAGCCCATAGACTGAGCTGCGAAGGAGTTACGAGTAAAGCACAAAAATACGAAAAGCATACAGGCCATCTGTCACATTAATAAGGAAGAGTTTTGTGGTGTTCCTGTTCCATTCCGATGCCTTCTCTGTGAGAGTCTGGAAGTCATTCTGTAGAAGAGTCTCTTTTAAAAAAAAAAAAAAAAAGTCTTTAAAGAGGTTAATGGCAACTGCTGGCTCTCTGGGGAGGTGGCTGCTTAATACGTTAAAATAACACTCGGCTAAATTCTAAGAGAAAAATCAATATATTAAAGGCTATGCCTACACCTCTTCAGCAATTGTGTAGCATTAAGTCTGGGCAGCCAAACATGGGAGATGCTCCTCTCACTTCCTAATGGATTCATTAGCAAATGGAGAACCATGGCACGGTGACTGTTTCTTGGGCAAGGGAGATTCAGCTGAAGAAATTGCCATGGGATTTTCTTGGGTGGACCATAAGAGCTAATTATGTAGCCACTTAATTGGAAGGCTATTAAAGTGAATGGGCCTGAAGGTAATGAAGTGCTTCTAGACTTGCAAGCTAATCCATATTTATATAACCCAAATGCTACAACCAGGAAATGGCATCTGCCTGAGTCATGGTAGAGACCGTGATGGTTGTGCTAGGCATCATGGGAGGCACCAGTCATGCAGCAGGTTGGCAAGCATTGGCCAACAAGGATCTCCCACCCCAACTTTCCCCTCTGCATTGCTTGACTCCTGTCATCAACACATACTGTTATTTTCTTTTCAGAGATCTTAATATGTGGGACATAACTCCCCAACCTAGAAATATACTTTGTCCCTTTGGTGCCTACCTCCCCCCCTTTTTTGGGGTGCTGCTACTGCTCGACATAGAGATTAAACCCATGAGATCATCTCAGTAGATTGTGAATTTCACACTAGTTTCTGATGGACTGTACCACGTTACTAAGATATCCATCTTTGACTGTATTCCGACCACCTTTCTATATACGTTTTCCAAACATATGCAGGGAAATGTAACAGCAGAAGCCATTTATCCCTGCATTAGAAGCTGATGGACTGTGTTTTATTGCACAAGCAAACTTGGACAGCCTAATTTCATAAAGTGCAAGAGGTCTTTGGGATTTGAACCAAAAATTCAAGGTCTGAGGCTTGGACCTAACCTTGTGAGCCAGCATGGCTTTTGTAGGGCAAGGCTTCATGTGCAGAAGAGGACAGGGATGTACAACATTAGCCCCTGAAACTACTGGCAGTATGAAGCCTCTAGATTTGGCCAGACCTGGAACCTGGCTTTCAGCCCTTTGCCTGTCAACAGACCAGTACTTTCTGGTCCCTGCATTTTAAGCTCTTGCTTCTCCAGTTTCAGTTTTCCATCTCCAGCTGCTGACCTCAGAAGCTCTGAGCTGGAGGACACACCCAAGTTGTGTCCTGGGCATGTGACCGCAGCCCTGGCCTGACCCTGATAGAAAGTCTCTCCTTTTATTCTGGTTGGATGGTTTAGGTCCAGTAAGCAACCTGCAGCCATCAAGAAATCCAGAGTGGAATTGAGTGCAGAATAATAATAAAATACATTTAAGTGGGCAAAAAGATTTACAGTCTTGGCACCATTCACAGCAGACCAACATAATAGGCCATTGCATCTACAGTACTTAACAGGGTTAGGAAATGAGGTTCAGAATGGATGGCTTGCCTAAAGACATTCAGTGAGTTCCTGGTTAAAACAGACGAGATTCCTGCTCTCCACTGAACAAGTCATTTGGATTTGATGAACTAAAAGCAAACAAGTTCCTGATATATAAATTTATACTGTCATCCTAGGACCCAGACCCAGCCCTAGACAAAAAACAAACAAAACAAAAAACACAGTGCAGGTGTGGGTTGTCTTGTTCACTTTTTAATACATAGTTTTGACTGCATTTGCAGCCCATTTTAAGCTTGTATGCTGACCCCTTTCATTTGCTTGAGTGCCTGGACATGACCACAATCACTCGCATCCAGAGTTTGTTGAATGGACAGTGGGCACTAACTTGGTAAAATTTCCCATGGGGGGGGGGGGGTGCGGAACCAAACAGTAAGGTGGAAGCCCTACACACTCTTACCTGGGATGTAAGTCCTATTGAATTCAATAGGATTTACTTCTGAATAGGCATGCATAGGATGCAATGTTGGCCACACAGCTGGTTTCACAAGTGAAGGTGAAGCATTTGTGTTACTGTTTTCAGCTCTGAGAAGTTAGTTGAAAAATTTGACTGGGGCACACACCTGCTATCTTGCAACCAAAGAGATCACCTGCCTCTAAATTTGCCCTTGTTTGGACTTTAAGAAATTCTAAATGAGAAAACTAGCCAATCAAAGCCAATTGCCTTCTATTCCAATTTTGCAAATAGGTGGGAACGAATGAAGACTCCCCACCCTGTGAAATGCTATATTTTAGAGATTTCTGAAATCTGTCCCCATCAGTCTCGTGAACTGTGTGAGTTACTGTTCAATTCTATACATGCTTGCTCAAAAGACTAATTGATTTGTTTTTTTTTTAAAAAAGAATTTATTGGCATTTTCATAACAAAACATAAACCCACACCCACACCTACAAATATAAAACAAATACAAACAGCCAGGATTCTTCTTCTTGTTTACATACATAAATAAAAATTTCTAGTTCCAAATCTTGATGGTTGACTTCCCCTGCCTTTTCACCTTCGGTTTTAAATCCAGAATCTACTTTAATAACATCATCTCACTAAAAATTAAATTCATTTAAAGAAAATTCAAATCTAAACAATTATCTTAATCCATAATAGTTAATAACAAATCTTTAGATCTTAACACATTATTCTTATATCAAATCTATACGAACTTCTTCTATCCCTTAAACTGCTGCTAATAACATAAAATTCAAAATATCCCTTTTCTTGTTAAAAATAAAATAAAACTTAAAAATAAAACCTCCGATTTCAGATTACCATAACAAACCATTTAAATTTTACACTTAATACTTCACCCTATTCCCCCTCTGTCCATTGTCCATTTCCATCTATCACCGGAACCAATCCTCCAATTGTCCTCTTTTCTTATACGTCCACAGATCCAGACACAGTTCCCAATAGACCTTGCATCGAGCATCAGGGTACACAGTTCATCTTCTTTCAGCTTCTCCGATTCAATGCTACCTTCTTCTTGTATTTGTAGATATCTTAGTTCTTTGTCCCTCACTCCCGAGCTCTCACCTCGGGGGCTGGATATAACAGTTCTTGCCGTCCCGGGGCTGCCACCCCCAAAGGACGTTCCTTTTTCCCCGGAGTCGCCAAACCATCTCTCTCCAATCTTCAATCATCCCCTTCAGCTCTTTGCCAAGGTTCTCTTCCATGGTGTAAAAAACTTGGAAGGCCTCCTCTGTGGGAAGTAAAAAAAATTTCATGTCCCCACTCAAAACCTTCAATTTCTGATCAAGCAGTTCCAGCTTCAAGAAAACAAATCTTTGTTCATCCGTTAATCCAGAGTTCAAAACGAGTTCAAAAACAAAATCCAACATGTTGGGAAGGGGGATAGGTATCAGATTTCAGTTTCTATTTCTATGTTCTCCCTTTTGTGCCAGTGATTTTCCACTTCAGCTCCAACTTTTCGTAGCCATTTTCCCTGAAACCAGGGCGCAAAGACCAAAACTTTAAAAGGGGATATTTTCCACAGACTTACTCCCCAAAGGGAGATCAAAAGAGTCTCACTTATCAAAATTCAAATACTTTGTAACCATCTCTGTAACAGCAGCCTCTTAAACTGGTTATTTTCTTTCCCCCGAAGGGAGGGAGGCAGGCTTCCTTTCCGAATGTCCCCCGGATCGTTAAAAAAGCACAGAAACTAGTCGAATCAGATACTCACGACCACCGGGTTTCTTTAGCTCCAAACATAACAGGTAGAACTTTAACGCTCGTCGCGGGGGTAACCGCCGCTCCGCGTCCCGGTTGGGGCATGTCCCCTATAGCCCGGCTCCGTTGTCCCTTCACCCCCACTCCCCCTTTACAGGGGGAGCGAGGGAAGGGTTCAGAGCCATAGTGGGCACAGCCGGGGAGCCCGGGGTGCGGGACGCTCTTCCCGCACCCCACCGGAGCCCCGCTTTGCGGTAGCGGGGCTCCAACCCCCGGGACGGACTGGGTCGCCTCGCAGCCGAGGCAACCCACGACCGCTCCGCGATGGCGTCGCCGCCGGAAGTCAAAAAGACCAATTGATTTGAATAGGGCCTTCTGCCATTCAGAGGACTGCTGCCTTAGTATCTCAGTTCATACCATACGTATAAAGCACTCTTAGACCACTGTGGCTTCCCCAAAGAATCCTGAGAACTCTCATTTGTTCTTGTTTCTGGCAGTTGTCAGAGCTACAATTCCCAGCACTTTTAACAAACTACAGTTCTCAGGATTCTTTAGGGGAGGACATGATTGTCAGAGTGTTATAACTGGATGTATAGTATAGATACATAATGTAGATGAGTTACGTTTTTATGGGGCTATCTATACTGATGACTATGCAGTTATTTAAAGACAACCCATTAACTAGCTCTGGGACTCTCCCTTGATTTTCACTTAGTTAATTCAGAGTAACATTTTGTTGGAGCACAAACCCTGCTTCTTGCTTGAGGGAGCTGACATTTCCAAGCCAGACAGTGCTTTGACTTCCTTGATTTCCTTACCAATCACATGCATTCTATTTCTGCCATTCATAGCTGAGATATTTCTTGGAAGAGTTCAGCTGGCAGTCAACTCAATGAAAGGGTGAATGACGTTTATTAGCTCTTATAGATTGCTTTTTATGGAGCCCATTAAGTGGCACAGAGGGGATGGGCGAATAAGCTTCAGTTTCTCGTACATAAAGTGAGAACTTTGAAGGCAGGGTGTAATGACAGAGTCTGCTCATGATAAAATCATAAAACCTATCAGTTGTTTTGTGACGGCGGTGGCGGGGGGGGGGGGAGAGTAGGTGTGCACTTGATGGACCCCCGTCATGTTCCCCACATTCCTGCAGCCCTTCATGCATTGGAGGGTGAAGGTCTGAAGTGAGCACACATGGGATTTAGAACCCTGATTGTTTGGGGTCTAAGTCATGCAGGGAGCCTATTTGACTTGGACAGGTTTCCCACTGTGGAAGTTCAACTTGGATGCGTTGAGGGCTGCAGGGATGGGCCATCAAGAAAGTCACAAAGCAGGTAAGGCCAATGAGTTGCCTAGCCTTTCTGGAGATTGACTCTCAACCCTCATTAGATTGCCCCTCATGCATTTACAAACACCTTCATGAACAGGGTTGTAGCCGCAGTGGCTCCATGCTCTGCATGCCTGTTGCTGAGATTTGCTTGCAGGTTTCCCACAGGCATCTGGTTGGCTGGACTAAATGAGCCATTGGTCTGATCCAGCAGGGTCTTCTCATGTTCTTCTATTATGTAATGTGTATGCATGGGTCTGTTGGCTATTTCGCTTGAGTTTCAGTTAATGTACATCTCACTTGGGCCAGGTGAACTTGGTACTTTAACAAGCAGGTAGTGCTTGTAAATCTTATCTAAGAATGTGCATTTCTTTGCTCAGTGACAGGATTGATATTTGAATGTACTGTAGTCAGTTCTCTTAAAAAGGGTGTCTAACGTCTGTTCACTCAGGTTGCACTTTCCGTTGCTGTTTGCTAATGGAATGCACCTGGTACATAACTTCTATTTCCCTGGACAACTTGCATAAAAACACTGCTGCACAGTGCATTGAGCCATCTTGGTGGAAGTGCATTGGGTATGGCCCTGCAATCTGCATCACAAATCCCAGTGGTCTATGTGTTCCATTTGGGTGCCTGTGTCCCTGGAATTGCTGCCTTGACTGACAGTATTTTATAGAAAGAGATTAATGTCCGCAATCAATGTGGTAAGCAGACTTTAATAGGGTGAGGGTAGTTGTCCAGCTGGCCTCAGCTGGGTCTAAGGGACTTGCTATTTGGATTTCCATGCAGAATTGGTTGCACTGCTTGCCTATTACATCTATTTTGAGGAAGAACAATCAATACAATAATTACTTTGAATGCATTTGTAACTGATACAAAGCACCAGAGCTCAAATTCAGCTAATTAGCAGCTGATAGGAATGAAGTCTGGATGCTGGTTGAGCAATTGAAAGTTACATTTTACAATAACATGAATGGGAAAGGTTCAAAATTCATCTAGCTCAAGTCCGGCTGGCGACGCCATAGCGGGTGGTCGGGGCTGCTTCGGCTGCGAGGCGCCCGATCCATCCCGGGGGTTAGGAGCCCCGCAACCGCAAAGCGGGGCTCCGGTTGGGGTGCGGGAAGAGCGTCCCGCACCCTGGGCTCCCCGGCTGCGCCCACGGAGGCTCCGAACCCTTCCCTTGCCCCCCCTGTAAAGGGGGAGTGGGGGTGAAGGGACAACGGAGCCGGGCTTACGGGGATATGCCCCAACCGGGATGCAAATGCGGCGACAAAGCCCGCGGTGAGCGTCTTAGTTCTACCTTTGAAGAATGGAGCCAAAGGAACCCGGTGGTCGTGAGTAACTAATTTGACCAGAAATCGAGCTTTTGGAACGATCCGGGGGGAAGGAGAAAGGCAGCCTGCCTTCTTCCCTTCGAGTTAAAGAAGCTAACCAATTTGAGCAACTGCTGCTACAGGACTGCTACAATGTGCTTAAAATTGATACATGAGACTGGCAAACTTTTTTCTTGGGAAGTAAATTAGTGGAAAATATCTCCATTTAAAGTTGCGGTATCTGCGCTCCAGTTTAGGAAAATGGCGATGAACAGAGAGGCAGGAGTAGAAATTTGACACCCACTTCCTCCCCCTCTACCAGTATGCTGGGCTTCGTCCTTGAACTGGTACTGAACTCTGGACTAACGGACGAACAGAGGCTCACTGCTTTGAAGGTGGAACTGCTGTACAGGAAAGTCAAAGTCTTGTGTGGGGGTCTGAAAGAGAACCAATTGCCCACAGAGGAGGCTTTTAAAACTTTTAACACTTTGGAAGAAAGTCTTGCCAAAGAGCTGAGAGGATGTCTGGGAAGATGGAGAGAAATGAGTGAGCTACTTCGGAGAAGAAACTCGCCTTTTGGGGGTGGCAGTCCCAAGGCGACGGTAAGATTTGCTATATCCAGTCCCCGAGGTGTGAGCTCGGGGGCCAGGGACAGAGAATTATGGTTTTTACAAGAAGAAAAGGAATGCTACAAAGAACCGGAGAAGCTGAGAGACGACGAGATGGTCATCCTGGAGCTCGTGGCAAGGAGAGTTTTGGACTGTGCCTGGATCTGTGGACGCTTGGAGAGGGAAGCCACAGGGAAATTCAGTGTTGAGGCCACCAGGAGAAGAATAATGGACAGAGGGGGTGTGGGGTGAAACACTAAGTAAAATTTGAAGTAGCCTGTCATGGAATTTTGAAATCGGAGGGTGAATACTGTCAACAATCTTACTGTTTTATTTTTTTGTTTGAATATGAAAGGAGATATTTTGAGTTATTATGTTATTAGCAGCAGTTTAAAGGATAGAAGAGATAGATATGATATAAATGATTGGTGAAGATTTTAATGGAAGAAGAATTATGATGAGATATTACTACGATGATGCATTGTTAGTTAAATGTTGAATATATAATTGTGTGTAATTATATAATTGAATTTGAATTTCAGGAGAAATGGTTATAAAATAGATTAAGGATACGAACTCGAAGGAGAAAGGGCAGGGGAAGTCAATGGTCAAGATATGGAAATAGAAATTTTCTTTTTAAAGAAAAGATGCAACAAGAAAACTTGACACTGTTTGTATTTGTTTTATCAATGTATTTGTTTTGTATTTGTTTAATTGTAGGTGTGGGTGTGGGTATATGTTGTTATAAGAAAAAGGTCAATAAATTCTTATAAAAAAAAAAACAAAATTCATCTAGCTCAAAATCCAAAAAATCTTCTAGTCCTAAAGCAGGATAATGTATTTCCCACCTAAGAACATAGAAAAGCCCTGCTACATCAGACCAAAGTCCCATCTAGACCTGCATCCTGTTTTCACAATAACTAGGCAGCTGCTATGCTCCATGAAGGATAAGAGAATCTTTTCCATGTGTGGTAAGCTTACTCGGGAGTTTTTTTATGAGGGACTTTATTGAAAACTTTCCATATGCTTGTTAACGCTTTCAATGTACCGTCCCTTAAAGGTTTGGTTAGTTAGGGCCTCCTTTTGTGGAAATCATGCTGGTTCTTTTGGGTTGGGATGGCATCCAGCAGAGAGTTCTTAAAGAACTCAAAATGTGAAACTGCAGATCTTCTAACAAAAATATTTCACTTGTCTGTAAATATGTAGCTTCTACAAATGAGGACTGAAAAGTGGTCAATATAACACTATTTTTTATAATTACAGCCCAGTTAGCTGAACATCTGTTCTATCAAATAAGTTTAAAGAATTGTTAAAGATGGAAGCATATAGAAGAACAAGTCTTGCTGAAGCAGAACTAGCATGGCTTCTATAAGGTTAAGTCCTGTCTCACGAACCTCGGAAATCCTGAGCTGGAGGGGACACCTCCATGTCTAGTTTTTGAGTATATCAACAAGCACAGACAGAGGTGATACAATCGACATGGTGTACTTTGGTTTCAAAAGCTTTTTGAAAATCTTACACTCCTGAATAAGCTTAGCAGTCATGCTATAAAAGCACAAGGGCCCAGTATTGACTATTGAGGCACCAGGTGGAAATGCTGTTGATAACAGTTCATTTGTTTTGTTTCGAGTGAAGAGCTCCAGTAAGATGCCAAATTTCTTGATGTGACAAAACCCAGCGTATATTCTACAAGCTCGGTACCAAAATAAGAACATGAATGTTAAATGACAGGAACAAAGTTAGTTGGGTAGATGCCAAGCATAAGAAGCTGGGCTTGGACTCCATGCCAAGGTCAGATCACAAATGACCATATTCTATTATTGTAGGCAGGCTTGGCCTGGCCACTCAGGTCTGGTGAAATAACTTATAGTGGTATCTGTAATAGGAGGAAGCCCTCTGTGTGACTTATTTCAAGAGTTTGGATCACTTCTGAAAACAAATGCTGCTGTTGTTCTTACACTGTACTGATACAAAATAATGGCATATGAAAAATCACAGGAAGAGAGCCCAGAGGGAGATGAAGATAGTGATTAAAGCATGGAATGGTGGGAATAAAACAAATGTGTTCCTCTCATCCAGGAACACTAGGAAATTGCTTATTTGAGATTATTGGCTTGGGGAGTGATTTGATGAATTTAATCAATCAACGGAGCCGCTCCATGTCGGGTAATAATAACAAAGAGTCCAGTCCCATGAGCTGCTGTGCAATGATGGAGCAGCTCACAGGATCCAAATGCCAGTGTGAGAGTACAACTGATGGCTTTTCATTTGTATCAGAAACTCTAATGCCATTAGCAACGGAGCAGTCATTCATACCTCTGAACAGCTGGTACCAAGCTGAAGGAGCAAAACTGAATGGCATCAACAGAACCGGGGTGGGGATGAGGAGAGAGGGAGCAAGAAGTGTTGTCCAAAGGAATGTGAATTTTCATACAAAACTTGTAGGCAGGGAGAAAGCATAGTCAAGTGGAAATCCTAAAGTCCCTAGGATGTGCATACACTTTAAAGATGGGGTTTTTCTGCTCCCCATCCCTCATGAGCAGCATTCAAATGCCCCTGTCACACAATATATAACCATGGACATGCGGGTCAGCACCATGGAGAAGCCATTCCCACATGGCTGTGCAAATGTGTCTGCAGGGAACCACACATGGCTCTAAAGCAGGGTTTCCCAAACTTGGGTCTCCTGTTTTTGGACTACAACTCCCACCATCCATAGTTAGCAGGACCAGTGGTCAGGAATGATGGGAATTGTAGTCCAAAATCATCTGGAGATCCAAGTTTGGGAAGCCCTACTTGAAAGGCTCATCCACACTTCCATTTCTCCCATGATTCCTAGACACTGGTCCAAGAGGTGGTTCTTTTGCCCTGCTGCTTTTCCTGGGAATACCCAAGGTTTACTGCTTAATTGGAACAAATGTCAGTTGAGTTTCCTTCAGATTGATGTTGGATCCAATTCAGATATACACATGTTTTCCAGGGGAAAGTGGCGGGACAAAAGAAAAACCTCTCAGACCCATGGCTAGAAATCATAGGACAAAGGAAAGTGTGTATGAGCCCTAAGCCTCTTTCCCCAAAATGCCCACAATGAATCCTCTTATCCAGTGTTTCATAGTTATAGTTTGTTTTGTTTGGGTGGGGAATGATGATGATGATAATAATAATAATGATAATAATTATTATTATTCACTCAGTAAACATTTAAGGGATAATCCAGAAAATTGTTAGTATTTTTTTTAAAAACAAACAAACACGTTGCTGTCAATGAGGAGCACTTAATCACATATTTAACCTGCACTGCAACTAAGGAGATCTAAAAGCACTTATTGTTAGTGGGATTGCACACTTAAAAGAAGATGGGGCTTTTTTCTTGGTTGCTCTTAAAAATATATTTAAAAAAGCATTAGTATTCTCATGGACACACACTAACCTCTTGCTGGTTAGGCTAATCATGCTGTGCTCTACTGCAAACAATCAGGATGCCCATCAGCTTTCCCTGACCTGCCGTCCTCCAGACATTTTGGGCCACAACTTCCATGACTGTTCTCCAAGCCAGATGGGGCTGATAGGTTTTAGTCTAAACCAGGCATAGGCAAACTTGGCCCTCCAGATGTTTTGGGACTACAATTCCCATCATCCCTAGCTAACAGGACCATTGGTCAGGGATGATGGGAGTTGTAGTCCCAAAACATCTGGAGGGCCGAGTTTGCCTGTGCTTGGTCTAAAACATCTAGTGGTCACCAGGTTGGGGGAGACTGCTATATACAATTCCCTAGCATGAGTTCTCATCAATGCAACTGGCTTGCTATGGATGCATATGATTGTGCTACACATTGACCTATTCCACTGTTGCACCTACCACCAGCAGCAGCAAGACTGTGGTGTTTAAAGGTCTAACAAGATGATACGTTAGCTCTTTATCTGTGACCAAAGATCCAGAGCAGAACCCTAAAGTGGGGGAGATAAAGTATCCACTTTATGATCCTGTTATGATCCTGACCTGAACTGGTTGTGTTGGGGGGGGGGGACTTTCAGTTGAAACAAATTGTTTTCCTACCCACTCCAATTCAAACTGCAGACATGGGGCCCTAATCCAAACTGGGACCATAGCAGGAGCAAAACGTGTTTTGTTTAAACCACCCCACTTTACACCCTTGACTAGGTTCCTGATCCAGCTTGGGGGCCCTACACTAGCATTTTGAATTTTTAAAATTTGGGACTTAGTGGCAGAGATACAGAGAGCTAATGTATGAATTAAGTGTTAAACAATCCCTTTCCTCACGGCAAAAAGGCCTACCAACATTCCTCATAATTTTACTTCCATTATTTTGCAAATATAATGGCTGTTTTTGCTTCCTCTGGTGCTTTATTTAGAAAAGATTAATTCAAAACTGAAATTTAATCTTGTTGAGTGACAGTCCCCAGAAAAATAGCTGCCCACATTAGATTTTCCTGATTGCATGGCCAATGAGATCTGCTTCAGGTCAGTTTTTTCCATTGGCAGGCTGCCTTAAGGAGAATATGGTTCACCTCTCAGCAGTTTACAAATATACCTACTAGATTCATGAGTTAAGAAAATTAATGGCATCCAAATGAAGCAGCTTACCTCATGCCATTTCAGAGATTGTTTTGAACTGAAATTGGGTTCCAAGTCATATCAGCAGAGATCCATGGGTTGAGGTAATGCGAGCGATGGATTGCAAGACAGCAACTGCCCCATCTACAGACTATGAGGTGGTCTTTGTAATAATCTTTCACTTGGGGACAGCCAACAAATACACTGACTGGGAATCCAGGCTGCTGCAAAGTTATTATTAGACATTTGTTTTGCAACCGTCAGTGGAATGGATCAAACTTTCCTACAGGAGGCTGGCTGCTTACTGTGCATCCTTTTCCACAGAGAGAACCCGCAGCTTGCCAATTACATGTTAGACAGATGGTCGTGTCGTGCAACTTGGGTTGTAACCATGAAACCACTTGGTCCCCCAGAAGTCCTTGTGCTGTTCTGCAAGCATATAAACATGCAGAGGCCAAGAGAAGATCATGGAGATGCAGAAGTTGTTGGTTAATAGGAAACAGGGAGGTTGAAAGATGTATTAAAACAGTTAATCTGCAGCACCGAGTTGATCAGTGGAAAGGTTATGAGCTTTTGATCATTTTATGAACATTCTGTGTGGTATCTTATGTTGCACACCACCCCAAGCTCTGAACAATGTGAGATTTCAGGGGTACCAGGTGCTCGCTCAGGGTTCATGCAGGGGTGGACTTGGGTACCATGGTGCCCTGAGCCAGGCTGAAATTTGGCATTCACACCCCAGCCCTTGTGCCCTGCCGGGTTTTGGGAAGGTGTGTGGGCTCTAGCAGGGACCTAGAGCCCTCCCACCTCTTTCCCAAAGCCTAGTGCTAACTAGTGCAGCTTCTTTGAATGGGAGTCCAGGGGAGTTGCGGGCATGGGGAAATAAATCAGGTAATGTCCATCAGGTAAAGAAACCCCTGCCCCCTCTCTGGTGTGCAAAAGTGACTTGAAACGCAACGGAGGGAAAACAACCGTGCCACATTTAAACCACTAGTGTCAGGCCTGGGCTGTCCATGAGGTGGGCTGAGGCAGCCACCACAGGTAGCAGAACTACAAGGGGTGGCACCCCCAAAGGTGCCCCACCTGCCCCATCTCTGTTGCTGATGGAGAAGCGGCGGCAAAAGCAGCGGCTTCTGGTGAGATTTCACGAGATCTCGCTGAAATATCAAGAGATTTCTCCGACCTGCCATCGTCACTGCTACTTTATGGGTACTACCACACAACCTAGGTAAGGGAGGCTTCATAGGGGCGGGGTGGCAAAAAGGGATGCAACACCCCAGGCTAATGTGCACATAGACGTACTTTGAATTGGAGCTATCGGCCAACTTCTTATGGGGTAGAGGGGTAGTTTTGACATTCCATTCAGATTGTGTCAGTGAAGTTCAGGACTATGTCCTTCAAGGTGTAAGGGAACCTTAAGATTTCAGCCTCACACCTTTTTAACAAACTTTTTTGCTTTATAGGGGGGAAAAAACCAGTGGTGTTTTGCTGTAAGGGGCTTTTCAGTACAACATGTAATGACAATAAAGCACACCCTGCTTCCCAGTTCCGAAGCCTTTAGGCAGTTTGAGTTTCAAATGTCTAATGCAGAGCAAAGATAGTCTGTGCAAACAGGGTGACTCACTGTCTGATACAGAGCTCCGAGCCAAGCTGCTGGTAAACAGTACTCAACTGGTCCGATCTGGATTTTCAAAGCCTGTCGAATGATTACATAGAGAGAGAGAGCACTTTTTAAATACAGGCTCTTGCAACTCACTTTCCCCAACTAAGTCTTTCGCAAATTAGGCACTGTACGGTATTGGTGAGAGGAGACAGTACATGCATTTGTTTATTGAACCACCCCATAAATCCTAAGTGTTGTATAATGGCACTGTGCAGTTTCAAGGAAAAGTATACAAAGGGGGCTTTTTCGAATATCTGCCAGCAATTCTCAGAAACATCTGGCTGCTAAATTCAAAACTGCCTTGTTCTTTCTGCTTTTTGACTTTTCCTCTAAGATTTTTAAACTCGGTATAAACTTTCTAGACGTAAGATTATCTGCCCTTGTATAGTCCGTAGTCGTTCATGGGGAAACTGTGGAGTCTGATAACAAAGGTGGGAAGCAGTTGCCGTTTTTTAAAAAACTGAAGGGTCATTTGACCTTTGATAGTGGAAGTTACTGTCCTACAAACTTTGAAATAAGCTTTCTTTTTCAGGTATAAGTTCTAGCTACAGGAAGTGTTCCCACTGAGACCTAGTGCTAAGAGATCCCCTACTGAAGGGGTAGGGAACTTGTGGCCTCTGAATATTGCAGGACTCCAACTCCCATCTCCTTGGCTGTTAGCCATGCTGGCTGGGGCTGATGGGAATTGGAGTTTAACATCTGGAGGGCCCCAGGTTCCCCACCCCTACCATACAGTGCTCCCCCATGGATGAGCACCAACTCTGTAAGGCTGACCACTGGCAATTGCCCCCTGCTCTTCCTCCAGCTGTATTCTACTCAGGAGTTAGTGGAAACTGCTAGCCAAAGCTCCATCTCAGCTCTTGGCCCAAATGAGCTGGAAACCTTCTAGCCCATGGTATAATGAAGAGTGGGGACAGAGCACCCCCACTTATTTTACAGCAGAGACAATGATGACAACTCCTGAAGTATGATTAGCCAATCCTCTGCATGTCAAATAAGCAAGCTTTTATCAAAGAGAAACCCACTAGATAAACTAGGAAGAGGAAGGTGATATTACCATGCATGGCTAAGGGTTCAAGTGTCACTTTCTGCTTGCATATTACCAGGGGCATGTGGTCACTCAGGGGGAGGTGACAAGATGGCCCGCTGCCCCCCCCAGCTGTAGAGTGGCCGAGGGTGCATGTGTAGTTAGTATTGCCACTGCTTGTGTGCTGTCCATACGGGCTGCCTCTCACACGGTGACAGTGACCGTATGGGGTGCCATGTGTGCGTTGCCGGGCGGTTCACCCTGCCCCACCCCTCGGCATTCTGCCCCGGGTGCCGGAGAGGGTTCCTCCGCCACTGCATATTACATCTGTTGAGGAAGAAAGAACCTTATCACTTAAGCTACTGCAAGTGATCTACAGAGTTCTTTGCTTGTACCAATGCATGGAATTTGGGCTTCACAAGCGTGATTTATAAAAATTGTTCTCTATTAATCCTGTACATCTGCAAAAGTAATTATGTTTTGTCATATATCCCCTTGTTTCAATTGTATTATGTCTTTTTTTTTTGTTCTTGTTGTATAATTCAATTAAAAAAACCTGCCCACTTTTATTTCAAAAAAAAATTCTGGTCCCAAAGCTCCAGTGTCACAAAATGTGAGCAAACCTTTGAGTGTATCAAAACTCTTAATCAGGCTGGATATTAATCAAATTTGGTTGTACATTGTACCTTTAAAGCACATTTACCCCCTCAGAGAATTCTGGGGACTATAGTTTAGCTCTCATAGAATTAACCAACTACAGCTCCTATAATTCTTTTTGAGGGGGGCAATGCTCTTTGAATGTGGTTTAAAAGTGTTGTCTGTGTGCAGCATTAGGCAAAAGCTGGCTTGGTACTGAAGCCATTTTGCTTGTATTGCTCAAAAATTCATTTGTGATGCATAGTCGTAGCACGGGCATGTGTATGGAGACACGACTATATGAGGCATGTGATAAAGAGTGCCTGCATTTCAGAACTGATCACTTCTCCACCACCTGTAGCCCTCAAGATGTTATTGGACTCCAAATCCCACCAGCCCCAACCAGAATGGGAAATGGTCCGGGACTGTTGGACTTGGCATCCAGCAGTATCGGGGATGCCATAGGTTTCCCTTTCCTGCTCTAAGTGGTGGGGGTGGAAATTCAATGCTTTCCAAGAGGAAGAGAGAGATACCTGGAGGGCTGCATTTGGCCCCAGGGCCCAAGCTGCTTCTTCCCTGGTACATACAACTACACACTTTCTCTCTATTCACAAGATGACCTTCTGCCTGCCTTTTGCTGCAGAGTAACTGTAAATTACCTTGCAAAGGAGAGAAAGTGATTTTCACTGTGTTTACTGTGGGTGGAAATTCTGTTAGTTATCTGTTGTCCTCCTCCCTATATCACCTGTAACATACCACTTCATCTGTTCCTAATTCTGCAGCCCATGTTTACTATGGTGTCAACCCCAAACAAAAGAATTGGAAAAGGCAAACAATTGAGGATTTATACTATCATTCTGCATAGCCATTAGCATTGAAATATGTACTTGAATAGCCTGTTTTTAATGCCGTTGTCAGTACATAAAACAGTGATATAATGAAGGGTTGTGAAATCAGAGGAAGTTGCAGCTGAAAGGGGGATCGTTTCTGACTGAGACAAAGGCATATTAGTGTACATTTCAACTTGAGTAAACACAAGCAATGTCCATCAGTTAGGACTGGTGCAGACTACTATTTGTGTGATTGCAAGGCCAGTTGTGTTCCAAATCTACAGATATACTATGGACGGGCTTGTTTCATAGGAAATGCCTGTTTCCTTTTGAGACACACACACACACACACACACACAGAGAGAGAGAGAGAGAGAGAGAGAGAGAGAGAGGACCGCAGGAGATGTGAGCTCCAGGTTCTGAGAGGCATTTCAGGGCTGGGTGATGGGACGCAGTCTGAGATTAACCAGGAGCCAGGAATATGGGATGGTGCCAGTAGTCAGGGCTAAAGAGAAATTCAGAATTTAAGGGCAAGTCGGGAACAAGCTAAAAGTCAGAGCCAAAGGACATGGGGAACACACTGTTTCTCAGGAAGATTTTGTTGCTCAAGCAAGGCTTAACTGCAAATGGAAACTTCTTCATGTTCAGAAGATCCAATAGCCAGCATGGGTTCAGGATAGGGCCTGTGGATGCTATTTTTTTCCACAGCTGTCAAGAGTTTGATACAGCAGGTACTAAAGTATTGGGTTCAGAACCAGTAGGGCCTCCCTAGTGTCCCTAGAACTACAGTTATGAAGCAAAATGTGCAGGTAACCCTCCTAAGTGATTTCTGTGAGTGTTTTGAACCAGTGGGTGAAGTCAAAGCTGTGATTGATGAGTGAGTTGTTCGGATACCAGGTAGTTCCTGAGGCCCCAAAAAGCTGCTGTTTTCCCCTCCAGTGCAATTTTCCTGCTTCTGTCTCATTTTTACTCTTTGAAATGTTCATAGTTTGCCATTCCTTTTTTCCTAGCGAGCAGGAGGCATTTTTCCTGTGGTGGGTTCATCTAAAATCAGGTACTCCCTGGAAGTTACTTTCTACAAATGCACAATAGGTGTGGGTGTATATGAAAGAATGCCCCCCCCCCCACGGCAAACAAAACTTTTCTAAGAGGCTTAGGCACATCTTCTGCTGTGCAAGACTTAAAGTCCAGACATGCATTAACAGGTGCTGTCTGGCAGTGACAGGGAGAAACCCAGTGATAACTCACACCAGCAGGTGGCCATCTCCCCCCCCCCCCCCAAAAAAAGTGTCCATTGACTACCTGGAAAATGTGACTGGAGCTCTGATTAGCTGGAGCCTGCCAGCTGTCATTTAAACCCAAGGTGGGTCCTCCTATGTCCTTCAAAATGGGCTGTGGCAATGCAGCCTTTGTTCCCCCCCCCCCGACAACTGATGCCAGAAGCATCCAGCACCAGAGGTGACCACTGAGAGTAAATTCTGCAATGTTTCATATGCAGCATTGAGACCAATATTCTGGTAGAGTGTTTCATTTCTGTTTCAAGCTGCAAACTTGCTGTTTCTCCCCTTCACCCATCTGACCTGTACTCCATTTGAATACAGGTAGGTAGCCGTGTTGGTCTGCCATAGTCAAAACAAAATAAAAAATAAAAATAAATCCTTCCAGTAGAAGCTTAGAGACCAACTAAGTTTGTTCTATCTGAAGAAGTGTGCATGCACACAAAAGCTCATACCAAGAACAAACTTAGTTGGTTTCTAAGGTGCTACTAGAAGGATTATTATTTTTTTTGTCCATTTGTATAAACTCTGAATTGGCTTTCTGGGATGGGATGGTTCCTGAACACACACAAGTGCTCGTTAACCAACACACACACACACACACACACACACACACACACACACATGAGAGAGGGGGGGGCTTAGGGCTGCTTGAAGCTGTGCCACTAGTTGTTGATGTGCATGGGACAGTGGAGGGAGGTGGGCTGAAGTTGCCTGTTACCTTACCCTAGAGGAGACCACCATTAAGGTAGTGGGAATGCTACACCCCAGGCCCTAGGTTGGCCAGTAAGTGGGTTGGTGGTGGCAGAAAGGATTAGGATGGGTTCCCCAAGGCTACTAGCCTACCCTACAAGGCTGGTGCTGGAACTGAGGACCTCTGTACCATGACAAATGTTTGCTGGGAGTTTAAAGAACAAGAAACCTAATTATTATTTTCTGAGACACCTATGGGCAGCGTAGGGTGTATCTACTGCCTTGTAATAGTATTATGTGTCAAAAGCACTATCCAGTAGTACAAGATTACATATTTTCCAGACTAGTGATGAGAGTGCTGGTAGACTTACAGGGTGGAGAAACTGGAATTGGCCAGGATCCATGCTTTGCGGTCTGAGTGCAAGGAAGAGGCGATTCCTCACAACACAGGGACAACCTGCAGGAAAGATGCCTTCATCCTTGCCACTCACAGGAGTTCATTCCATTTGGTTCCATCCTTCCCCCTGCCCCCCCCCCGCATAAAATTAAATAAATTAAGTGTCTGTACTGTCCCTTATTGTTGGTGACAATGAAGGAGACTGTGTGCAAACATTGCTATCAAATGTTCTTCAGTTTTTAGCTGTAAGGTCAAAGCCACACCTGATTTGCGTCACTGCAAGAGGCAGATTAGTACCTGAGTTGATTATGAGACATTTATCAAAGATAGCCGTCTAGAAACAAAGGCCTATAATCAGGAGAGAGACTAGGACAGGAGGGGGAAGAAACTTCTCCTTGGCACAGGTCGACAGGTGAAAGGATTAGTGCAGCCATTTCTCAAGATAAACCAAGGTTTTTTTTAATTGAAGTGTGGCTGAGTAACTCTGTTATGGAACCAGAGCTGATTTCTCTCGGTGTGTGTGTCTATGTGTCTCTGGTTTTGAAGACTAATCCGCACGCTGTTTGGAGCACAATACTGACTGTAGCTGGGAAAGTCTCTCAGACATGCTGACTGGCAAACTGGATTGAAGTGGATTTGGGACAGATAGGCTACTGCTGCTAAGGAGTGCCTCTGGCTGCTCAAGATAGGCTGGCTGGAAACAGCTGAGGGACTGGGAATTCCATTGGCAGAGAATTCAGTGAGTCAGCACTGAGTCACCTTACCCCTACGTGACAGCGGAAAGGAAAGCACACCACATAGTCGCAGTTAATTGGCTTGTGCGCTGCTTAAGGAAGGCTTCAGAAATTCTGACCAGGCAGAGCAATCTCTCATTTCTGGAAGCTGCACGGAAAGGCATGGTGAGCCAGGAATAGTCCCCACAACGGGCTATTGGGATGTTCCAGAGGATGTTCTAATTATCCCTGCGGTTCCCCCCAAACAGGGATTATTTGTTGTCGCCGTCTTCTCCTGCTGGAGGGGATGCTCTGATCTTTCCACATCCATCTCATTTCCAAATCAAATTACAGGAAGAATGGCTGAATAAGCGAAAAGAGCAATCATAGACAGTCGCACGAGCCCTTACAGGCGTAGCACGGCATGGCTAATCTGTTGTAAAATACTGGGAGGGCAGAGCGTACTGATAAAATGGAAGCACTGTCATCCTTTCATCGGGTGGCTTCTGACAATTGGCAGCAATAGGGTTTTAAAAGGATCTTCCAAAGCAAGGCTGGGAAGCATGCATTCTCCCAGATGTTGATGAACTGCAAACCCCACGATCCCTAGCCATTGGGCATGCTGACTGGGGCAGGTGGGAGTTGAATTTCAAGCAGGACTGACTAACCTAGTGGGGTGGGGGCACAAAGCTTACTGGGGCAGGGCAGTGGCAGTGTTGCGCCTGTGCAAGGGCAGTGGCACAGCCAGACTGGTATTCCTACTGGTGTGCCTACATCTGCCTCCAACCTTGTCCGCCCCTGTCTGTTCCCACCCTGCTAAGTGAGAGCAACTCAACTATTCGGAGGGCAGCTCCAGAACCCCACTCCACTATGCCAACTGCTCCCAGTTGCACAAATGTCAGGAGGACAGCAGATCCCCCCCCCCCTTTGTTGCTCTAAGGGACTGACAGTACATTCTTATGAATGGGACTCCAAAATAAGTCCACTAAGTTCAGTGGGGCTTCCTCCCAGGGAAGTGTATATAGCAGGGGTGGCCAACTTCCAAGAGCCTGCGATCTACTCACAGAGTTAAAAACTGGCAGTGATCTACCCCCTTTTTGTTGAGCTTTTTTTTTAGGAAGGAAAGCCCTATTTTTGGTGGTTCAAGTCATTTTAGGGGTGCAGGGCAAAGATGTTGAGCTTTTTTTAGGGGAGCCAAAGTTTTTTAGCTTCTTGGGGGGAGCCACTGATCTACCGGTGATCTAACGCAGGTGGCCAGTGATCTACCGGTAGATCATGATCTACCTGTTGGACATGCCTGGTATATAGGTTTGCAGTCTTAACAGCATGATCTAACCATAAGGTATTATGAGTTTGTGGGTGCCTTGACTCCTCTAAATCCCTGGGTCCAGTGGGTATTGGAGATTTAATCAATGCTCAGAGAATTAAAATGGGCTGTCAGGCACAGTGTCAAAATGCAGACCAGGTGGATAATGGCTGCTAAGTATGTGTCGTTAACAGAACAAAGGGTGGATAAGCCATCAGAAAAGCTAAGACTACTACCAGCCAGCAAATGGGTGGTGCCCCACCCTGGTCTCTGGGTAGTTAGCAGAAGACAATGCCAGAGTTTTTAGGAGGAGGAAGTTGCAGGGTTGCAGTTGGGGATGATGTAAACTGCAGTAAAGTAGCTGGAGTTTGCAAGCAACAGCCAGCTGAAGAGTGGGGAAGGTCAGAGCACAATGTGGGCTGATCTTGGGATCCAATGTGGCAGAAATCGGGTAAATGGGAACCTCTTGGAATGTAATGCTGGAAGCCCCTCCATTGTAGGCTCAGGTGTAAAGGTAAAGGGACCCCTGGCCATTAGGTCCAATCGCGGACGACTCGGGGGTTGCGGTGCTCATCTTGCTTTATAGGCCGAGGGAGCCGGCGTACAGCTTCCAGGTCATGTGGCCAGCATGACTAAGCCGCTTCTGCGGAACCAGAGCAAGCACGGAAATGCCATGTAGGCTCAGGTTATGTGTGTGTAAATAAACAATGGATTTGGCTACATTAGCAAGGAAACACCATATAGAATGCATTATAAACATGCAACACCAGATGGCACCAGAGAGTAAGAAAATATTTCTATGCAATTTTCCAGAGTGTTTTTTTTTATTTTGTTATAACGATTGAATTCTGACTTTTTTTATAGCACTTTTCCCCTGTGTGTAGATGCACCCCAGAGATCATAAACACTGCATTTGTGTAGGGTTTACTCCTTAGTTTTTTCTTCTCCTGAAGAAATCCTGCAAGGCAGCAGAGGTTTAGAATCAGAGTTTTCCTTTTCGTAGATGGGCTACCTTCCCAAGTTGACGAGCTCCATCTGCCCCACATTTCCCCCTACAGCACATGCAAAAACTGCCAGTGCAAATGATTATAACAATGCACTGTTTGTTCATCCTGATCAGTTATTGTGTGCACTGGCTTGGCTTTATGTTCACTGAACACATTCCCTTAAATATGCCCACATTTCATTGGATACCAGGACTGGACACCCACTTTCCCTTCTGCTCTGAACAGAGGAGAGGTGAGTGAGGTTAGCAGTAGCTGGTGTTGGTGTCATCTTCTACTGATGGAGGGAGCTAATTGGAGGCAGCCCTACACCATTTTGTGGTCCTTTTTCTTAGTCTTGTGTTTTAGAGGTGGCAGACATTTTGTGTTACGCCGCACACACGTAACAAGCTTTTTCTGATTTATCCCACAAAATGCGACTGGTGCTCAGATGCGACCCCTAGTTTATAGGAATAGGAAGTGGTGACTAAGCTGGAACGTTGTTTTCTCAAAGGCAAAACCAAGTAATCGCCTCCCTTTTAAGTACACTTCCACAAGTTGCTTCTCCAGTAGTGGCCCTCATGGCAATGAGATGGAGCTTTAGCTATTTCTTGACAGCTGAATCACTGCTGCTTACTGGGAAGGAAAGGAAGAGGCAGGAGGAGAAGGAGAGATCAGTGTCACGTTGTCCACTATGGCCCTCCCATGCCACTGTGATTGGAGAGTTCAGCGTAAAAAGAAGAATGTGAGGCACTTCTGCTAAAATGTGTTCAAGTTGCAGATTGGGCAGTCCACACTGTCATTCTGCTTTCCCAGGTTCTTTCTGCCCCCTCCCCATAAACTCTATTTGACCTATTTTGATGGGGGGGGTGGAGGGAAGAAAGCTACAATTACTTGCAGGGTGTTTTGGATAAGTTTTGAATAAGCAACGGATTAATATGACATGCTGAACTTCGGCATTCAGTCTTTAACAATAACAAACTCCGTTCATTTTTCATTATGTGCGAAATGTGCAGATGTTAGTAGACAATGGAGCTCTAAGGATATGTGATGCTTTAACAAATGAGAGGTTGATCCTCTGTTCTGTTTACATCAGTATATGTATATGCACTTGTAAATATCTGAGAACTGGAGGGAAGGGGGGAGGGGGGAAAGTGTGTTTCTATATAATTTCCCCTGTGTTAAGGAATCCCCATGACTATCCCATTCAGCTGATTTTAAAGCAACAGCTTTGGTTTGTATTTATTTAATGACAGACCTTTGTATCGTGCTTTTCTGGAACTAGGGATGGAGAATAAATTTCATTCAGAAATATCCCCTCTTAACTACTTGCTGGAAATGCCCCTGAAAGTTGGAGTACAAACACGGTAATACAGTGTCATGATCCCCTATCTCCCAGTACCAATCCAGAAGGATATCAGGGTCAATGGTATCAAAAGCTGTGCATAACCCAAAGAGGACAAGCAGGGTTACATACCCCTCCCCATCTCTCTACCAACAAATATCACCAATTTAGGCAGGCAATACAGTTTCAGTGCCATGTTATATCCGGGTTAGCCAAGGTGGTTAATCCTCCAGATGTTTTTGGACTACAACTCCTCTCATCCCTGACCATTGACCATTCATGTGAGAGTTGTTGGGAGTTGTATTGTGTTTTAATTTGTTGGAAGCCACCCAGAATGGCTGGGGTAACCCAGTCAGACGGGTGGCATATAAATAATAAATTGTTGTAGTAGTCTAGCACTACGTTGCCTACCTAGCTCAGTTGGTTAGCACATGGTGATAATGCCAAGGTCACAGGTCCAACCCCATACAGGCCACATGCATATTCATGCATTGCTGGGGGTTGGACTAGATCAGGCATAGGCAACCTTCGGCTCTCCAGATGTTTTGGCCTACAACTCCCATGATCCCTAGCTAACAGGACCAGTGGTCAGGGATGATGGGAATTGTAGTCCAAAACATCTGGAGAGCCGAAGGTTGCCTATGCCTGGACTAGATGACCCTCAGGGTTTCTTCCAACTCTACAATTCTGTGATTCTATAGCATATAGCAGGGATGGCCAACTTCCAAGAGACTGCGTTCTACTCAGAGTTAAAAACTGGCAGTGATCTACCCTCTTTTGGGGGGTTCAGGTTGATGTTGTTGAGTTGTTGTTTTTTAGGAAGGAAAGCCCTGTTTGGGGGGCTTCAGGGCAAAGATGTAGAGCTTTTTTTAGGGGGAGCCAAAGTTGCTGAGTTTCTTTGGGGGGAGCCAGTGATCTACCACAGACGTCCAGTGATCTACCAGTAGATCACAATCTACCTGTTGGACATGCCTGGTATATAGCATCCACTAGGAGCACAGATGACACTTCTGTGTAATCAATAGTTGCAAGTTTGAAAGCATTCTTGCCTAATGCTCAAAAGACCCCTGCATGTGGGCTGCTATCAGATGTCAACACACTTAAGGGCAGAGCATTCTCAAGCATGGCTGAATGCGTGCTAAGAGAGGGGAACTAGTCACTTGGCCAAGAAACGTGAACATTAGAAAACAGAGAACTGGCTGCCTATCAACAGCAGCCTCCACCCTATCCCATCAGAGACTATTTTCTTAGGCATTGTGACTTGGTTCCCAGAACTTTAAGCTTCACTTAATATGCATGTTGAAATATGCAGGATATTCCCCCCCCCCTGGAATTCAAAGAAAGCAGTGAAAAACAAATTATGAAATATCACTTGGCCGAAGCAGTGTTGCACTGCTGGCTTTCCTCCTCAGCTTTCAGCGATTTCCTAACATCTGAAGACGTCACTAGTGTGAGAAAGTTTGACATTTAAGAGAAACGGGAATGGGAAGCTGTTAACCATTGCGTGCCAATTATGTCTGGAGTTATTCTTGTTTGCCTTCAGGTTACTCTGTTCCGTCAGTGTTATTCTCATGTTTCTTCACACCCCTGTGAGTTTTGGGCAGCTTGATCCAATCCATATTGACTCAGAATGAAGTACCATCCATGTCAACAGTCCCAATTAAGTGTGCATAGGATTGCAGCCTCAGCTTCTTAAAACCAAAAGATTAGATTATAATAACTCCACCGGCTACACCAGTGTGTGTGTGTGTGTGTAGAGCGCAGTGAATTTTGTGTGTCCAACTTGATCTGTTTCTCCAAGATGGAGACCAGCTAGAAAATGATGATTTATACCATAGTGCATAAAGAGCTGGAACCATTCCTAATTGGTCCAGTGGCAAATCTCTACAAAGAGATGCCAAAGGAGATCCAAAGCATACATCTTAGATGTTGCAGTTATTTAATGTGTGTTTATGCCCCTGATCTGATTTGTCACTCACAGCAGTGATAAGGGACCGTGCTACGAAAATAACTCCCCAAACAAGGCTTTTCGAATGATAACAATTTATTTGCTTTCACAAACACCAGAGCCCCAAAGGGATAGTTAAGAAGCCATTCATGGAAACCAAACAGAAATTTGATAGGCATGGGACCTTTGTTGTCCTTAAATAGCTTTTAGAAGATTCATTTTCTATTATCAAAGAGATAAAAGCTGCTTGTGTTGTGTGGCATGCTGAACTTGGCAAGCTGTGATAATGATCCTAATCATTCTGAGCTAATATTTTGCAAGCATGCTTGTTTTTTAACAACAGAGGCATTGAGCCAATGTATAGATCAGCCTTTGCCAATCTGGATTTCTCCAGATGCTTTAGAGTACAACCCTTATCAGCCCCAGACAGGATGGGATCACTGGAGTCCAAAATGTCTAGAGGGCCCAGGATATTGAAGGCTAATACAGATAAAGACTATACCACCCTGTTTTCTAGCTCAAGAATCCCCATTCAGTTGCGAACCAGTAGAAGCTGCTAGTAGACTAGCACTCTGAGTCTGGAGGCATGCTCATAAACAGTGCCAGAGTCCCTTCTCCTTGGGGTGGAGAGGAGAGGAACTGATCATTGTACAGCTTCTTTTAGGTCCTTGCTCAGGAGTGACAGAATCAGAAGGGCCTTGATAACCTTCACATAATCCTAATCATATGTTCTACGCTGCCTTGGTATTTTTTTTTTTTTAATAAACATGTGGATGGATGATAAATTCATTAGTGTTGTTGTTGTTGTTCAGTCGTGTCCAACTCTTTGTGACCCCATGGACCAGAGCACTCCAGGCACCCCTATCCTCCATTGCCTCCTGCAGTTTGACCAAACTCATGCCAGTCGCTTCGAGAACACTGTCCAACCATCTCATCCTCTGTCGTCCCCTTCTCCTTGTGCCCAACATCAGGGTCTTTTCATTAGTAGGTACCTGTAAATGAATAGTCACTGGGCATCAGACCCCCAGAACTGGTCTATGAAATTTCACTCATCCTTTGAGTAGCCAATAGAGCTCTGGTTTTCCCCAACCTCTTCCCACAGTAATCTAGAGGCTGTTTGTGAGTCATTCAAGTTGTTGTACTACACCACCAAATAATCTGTTGGGGCAAACGCAGAATCGAATATGGGTGAAGAAAGTTGATGGATGGCCCTCAGGAGGGGATTCCTTCCTGGAACAGATTTCAAAACATAAGGGACACCACACACACCAAAGGAGCGGTTAAGAGCATCAGCTACATGGTGGATAGAAATATCAGCCAAATTCTCCAGTTATACTGCCAGGCAGAGGAGCTATAAGTGTTATGCAGCAGTGCCTATTTCCCTGGCTTTATTTGTCATTATGGGAGATGGGCGTAGCCATGATTTATTTTAAGGAGGGCAGTCTTTATGCTGAGGGAGGGGCAGAACCTAGTTATTTGTGACGTAATTGGTCAGTTAGTTACTTATATTTATTTACTTGATTTAGGAGGAGGCAGCTTCCCCTATCCATTGCCCCTTGGCTATGCCCATGTTATGGAATTTGCTATAATTATAATGGAAGCTGTAGCTTGATTAACCACTTCGTGATTGTCAGTTTCTTCTCTCCCTCCTCACTTCCACTGCAAGCACGGGTTAGTTGTTTTGTTTTTGTGCAGACATCTTATTCCCATTAGAACAGCTAAATTATGAATATTAAGGTATCCACAATTTTTCTACGTGTAATGTTGCCCTTACAGAGTCATCAGTATTTCTAAGCAAATTACAAGATCTAAAGTTTTGGCAATAGCCAAACAAAAACCCACAACAGGAATAGGATCTGTAGCACTGTACTAGTGGTCCTATGGCAGCAGTCAATAGGTAGCTAACCTTATGAATTTTTTTTACAACCTGCAGATAATTTTTTCTATGCTCTCATCCTTTGAATAGGAGCATTAATAAGTGGAATGAAACTGCCAAACTTCTAAAAGAGAATGGTTAAGGGTTAACCACAGCTGTTTCCTGCCTGAAATCTATCAGACTGGATATGTACAAATGCTGACAGTTAGTTACTACAAAGCCTCACATTAAAGGTTGTTTAGAAGCTAAAGCTAAGTTATTTATTACGGAACAGAGTCTCTAGCAGAATGTTACAAGATGCAAAGACATTTGGCTAGGAGTGGACCAGAAGCCTTGAACGTCACAAGGGTATGAAGGCGTTTTCAATTACTCTTTCTCTTTGCTCTGTAACTGTTCTGAGTCAAGTCTTACTCAAAGGGAAAGAAGAAAGTTTCAGTGAATCACCAGCGCTACTTCCTGCAACATGTTGCTTGCCCTTCGTGTCTCCCTGGAAACGAAAGCAGTCGTCACATCTCTGTAGCCAGTAATATCTGAGGCACGTGTGTATCTAGAAACTTGAATAATGTACATGTTTAGGCCTCACCCTGCAAAAGCTCCCGCATGCGTATGACTTCATATTTAGTAATAAGGAGATTGAATTCACTGGGTCTATTTTACACCCATAGGAAATGAAGGATTCAAAATGTGACACAGCAACACTGTTACTCATTGAATTTTTTTCCCCATTGCCAATAGCACCTCCCTCCCAGACCATTTTCCTCTTGTGTTGTGACCTTTCAATGGAGAGAAGGGGCTGTCCTATTAAGGAATTTAGCTATTCATCTGGCCCTCTGCCGCAGCTGATGGAATTCCTCCTCCTCTTGAGGAAGGCAAACTTTTTGTCCTATTGGCTGGCAGAGAGAAGCCTGCTCCACTCTCCTCGCTGCTGACTGGCTGACTGAGAGCCCACACAGGCTCAATCTCCCAAAGGAGTGGAGGGCTATATCAAGGCCCAAATGGATGACCCCCCCAAAAGCATTTGCCCTTTTGAGGGGGCAGCAGTTTCAGGGGAAGGCAAGGACCAGCCCCATAACATCATTTTCTCCAGCAGTGACCTTGGTGCCTTCCTTGGTGCTATGAACCTATCTGGACAGGAGCAGCCTAACTTCCGTTGTCTATGCTGTGGTAACCTCTAGGTTAGATTACTACGTGTTATATGTGGGGCTGCCTCTGAAGACTTTCAGAAACTTCAACTAGTGCAGAACTGGGCAGCCAGATTGCTCACCAAGGCAAGATGGTTTGAGCATATTAAACCGATCCTGGGCCGGCTGCCCTGGACCCAATTCCAAGTGCTGGTTTTGATCTATAAAGCCTTAAAATGGCTCAGGATGGCAATACGTCAAGGGTTGCCTTTCCCCATAAGAACTGCCCTGGACCCTGCTATTATCATCTGAGGCCCTTCTTCGTGTGCCTCCTCCATGAGAGGTCAAGAGGGTGGCAAGACAAGAACAGATCTTTTCTGTGCTGGCTCAGTTTGTGGAATGCTCCCCCCAGGGAATCTCACCAGGCACCTTCATTACATATGTTTAGGCTCCAGGTGAAACCTTTTCTATATAATCAGGCCTTTGGCTGATTAACATTCTATGGCCTTTTAAACATGTTTATGGGAGGGGGATTATTGGTTAGTTTTTGTTTCATTATGTATTTTGTGCTCTCATTTTTTGAACCACTCTTCAGATGAAGAGCAGTATACAAGTCTAATGAATAATAATAATAATCTTTTCTCTTTTTTCTTTCTTTGGCTTAAGTGTGAGGCTCTGGAAATGCTTTAAAGAAATAAAATTAAACAATTTTAATTAAACTGATTCAGAGATACCATAACATTTCCAGGGAAGGCACACCCAACGTATTTTGACATAGGTAATAAAAAGTTGGGTGCCCAAGGCAAAAAAAAATCTGAATGACACCTTCACTTCCACTAATGAATGTATAGGACTATCTACTGTGGGAAGAGGGGGGGTTGTCCCTTTGATAAAATGCTTCCACTCATTTCAATGAGTCTTGAACAAGTTGCATTATGCCCTTTTGGTCAGAGCTGTCTTGTTTCACATCCTGTAAACCTTAATGGCTCCCAGAATCTTTTTTATATTAGGTACCCATAGGCAATCCATTATCTCTGTGTCAGACTCCAATATGGCTAAATGGAGATAATACGACTGACTTATCTTATGTGCTTGTCGTATGGGCTATTGAGATGTATGAAAGGGCCTTAGGACATGTTTTGGGATCAGAGAAGGAAAAATCAATAAAAGCTTTTTCCTTTTCCCAATCACTTGTCACCAACTATAGATAGCAACTTTAATCCTCACATATTTCCAGAATAAAATCTAACTTAAAAACGCTAAATGTTCATTCTAAACATCTAAACTCTAAACCCTTCAGAGCATTGCAGACTGAAATCCTATGCACACTTACTTAGGAGTGTCTCCTATTGAACCAAGTGGCAATTATTGTTGAATAAGTCCAAATAGAATTCTTCTTTTGGACTTGAAATTAGGCTGTACTTCCTACATGCTGTGCTTTCACACAACTACAATCAACAGAATTCTCTTCCTTTTACATTCAAGTGTATCCAGAGTTCGGTTTTATGAACATATGGATGACACCTTGCTCCAGAGCTCCAAATGACCGCTCCCAATGGCTTCACGTATACAGCTCAAGAGCCAGGGGGCTGAGAAGCACTCACCCAGTGCTACCTTCTGGAACAGCCCCTAGAGATAAGACCAGAATCACTGCAGAACTGTGCCCCCAATAAGCTTTTCTCAGGAGTCTAGGAGGATGCCATGGTTGATGGTATCAAAAGCTCATGATAACTCTAGTAAGACCAACAGGATTGCAGTCCCCTTGTCTCTCTCCCAATAGGCAATTGAGACAGATTCAGTCTCAAACCTGGGTCTGAACCCAGGATGAAGTGGGTCTAGACCAGTGTTTCCCAAACTTGTGTCGCCAGCAGTTGTTGGACTACAACTCCCATCATCCATCGCAAGCAGGACCAGTGGCCCAGGGATGATGGGAATTGTAGTCCAACAACAGCTGGAGACCCAAGTTTGGGAAACACTGGTCTAGATAATCCGTTTCCTCTAGGAATGCCTGCAGCTGAGTCACCATGATGCTCTCAAGTGCTTCCCCCCCGGGGGGGGGGGCATAAACACAAGTACCCTGTCAATGTCACCAGGCTGCAAAAACTAAAAGTGATCTCACAAAACATGGCTTGATGGAGCATTGGAAACTTCACTTGTGATTGCATCCATCATGGCATCTAGCTTGCTGTGGTGGCAAATGTCTTTGTGTGGCTATGTCCCTCCCCTCCCCATAGAAGTAATGACAGACACGTTATGCCAATTTTAATGGATGTAAAGGCCACAACTTTATTGGTTACGGATGATGAGGCATTGGACCCTATCAGCTATATCCGACCCCAACCCGTGTGTTGGGAGTCAGTGAAGGGTTAACCACCAGTAAGGAACCCCAGTGATGAACATCTCCCAGAATTCCCCCTGTGATCACCGTAAGGGCCTTAGGCCCTCAGCTCCCCGGGCTTTGGACAGGGCCACGCCCTGGGAAACCTTTACCGGAATACCCTTCAATTGAGGGGCAGTAGATGACGCTACCTCCCCTCGCCACTTCATCTGGAAATTTCCAATGCCTAACTGCCAAACCAAGAGTTGTGACGATTGCTACGAGGTAGGTGAAAAAACCCACCTTGGCTAGTCCAATTGGGAAAAAGACCTACCAGACCGAAGTCCATAGCAAGGCCAATGCTAAACCTAAAGGGCGGGTGAACCTAACCAGCTGGGAAGCAGGACAAAGAGGGCGAGCTTCCCGCTCACTAGTTTAAAGGGACTTAAACACGCCCTCCCCCAGGCCGACCTGATTGGTCGGCCTGTGGGGAAGCGCAGGAATCAGCTTACCAATCGCGCAGGGGCTGGATTCGGGTCGTGATGATCCGGAAATGGGCTTGTCCTCAGTGCCTAGCAAACAACTCACAAAGGGGAGGTGTCCCAGACTCCATTCACTGATATAAGGGTCAACAGCCTGCAGACCACCCTGAAGAATTCTGCTGGCCAATTTCTTGAGGATGTGATGGAAGCAGCAAAGTATGGATTTTAAATTAAATTAATATAATATATGTGCTGTTGTTTTAAACACTTTGTGTGTAAAAGACACACATACATTATTTAAAACAGTGTTTTTCAACCACTGTTCCGCGGCACACTAGTGTGCCACGAGATGTTGCCTGGTGTGCCGTGGGAAAAATTGAAAAATTACTTTATATATAGTCAATATAGGCACAGAGTTAATTTTTTTTAACATTTTCTAATGGTGGTGTGCCTCGTGATTTTTTTCATGAAACAAGTGTGCCTTTGCCCAAAAAAGGTTGAAAAACACTGATTTAAAACATATGTATATATATAATTGTTTAATGAGTTTTTATTATATTGTAAATTGCTTTGGGGTGACTTATAGGAAGAGGTTCATAATTATTATTTTTTTAAAGTAGAAGACAGTATTATCTGTGATGAGTGCATAATAGAAGGCTGCAGTCCTAACCCCACTTGCCAGGAAGTAAGTCCCATTGAATTAAATAGAACTTATTTCTGCATAGACATGGTTGGGATTGCACTGTAAGTTTCTACATTTTAGGTGTTTTCTGGGAAGCAAGACCCACAGTGTGCATTGGACTGCAGTCTTAAGCACTGTGCTGAAATACTCTACACAAATACATACAAAATAAACTACTGTAGCTAGGGGTTCTTTAAGTCATGGCTTTAAGGCTTTCCATGTGAAGCTGGTTTCAGCGAACTATATTAATCCGCAAATCCAACATATTTAGCATTCTTCCTGTCTGTGCAGTATTCTCCTTTGGCAATTCTTTTCCTCTTTCTAGAACAGATCTTGAATGAGCAGACCTTTGATTAGTCTCCTTCCATGTTTGTACATAAGGATAATGTTAAGTTGTGGGTGGACACAGCAGACGACACAGCGATTTCCAAACAGCTCTTGTTTATTTGCAGGCTGGAACAGAACTGAGCTGAAGGCCTCAGCCACCTGCTTATATAGAACTCAGCTACAACGCAACAGTAACAATATTCTGCAGCTATCCAATCCCTGAGTGTCAGTTTATAATCCTTCATTTGCATAAGCTGACCTGAGTGAAAACCGCAGCAGAATAAACTATATACACACACCCCTGGTGGCCAAGGTGAGAACTTCAATACATAACAGATAATGAATGATATAATTATAGCATTAGGAACAGTGCTCACCAGCAATCCGATTGCCAATGACTTATTTACTGTAATTGCTAGTATAACTGTTGAGAATGAATCCCATTTTTTAAAATAACAACAGCTTTCAGGTTTCTTCTTCGGTGCTCTTAAAAAGAATTGTGAGACGAAAGCAAGAATAACTGAGGCCAGAGTATCCCTCCCACCTCCATTCCACCAAACACATTTGGGATGGAAAAAAAATGTGGAGCTGAGTCTAGCTTGTGGGTGGGCAACATATGGTTGGACAATGTGCACAGCCCCTATAGATACTTCTCAGGCATGTAGACCTAGAATATGCAGTGTGCCTAGAATACTAAGAACAGCTTTGTGCTACCTGAAAAGATGTAATTTTATTTCCCACTCATATAGCAGCTATTTAGCTATTTAATAGCGGGGGGGGGGGCAGCTTTAGAGCCACTGTCTCTTGTAGGCAAGTTCTGTGTTGGTTTGTGGCTACCATGCGTGTTGTTTGTTTGTTGTTATGAGCCCTGGGGGCATGCTTTGTATGGTGTAGCATCAAATCAAGTATGTTTAGATACAGAATCAACTAAGACCATGCTGCAATTAAATGCTGGGGACTTTTGAGAAATATTTCATGTCAAAGTTTATTAAGACCCATGGACTCGAGAGCATTTTAAAGTGGCTTCTCCCCTCCATTTGTTTTCATCAAGTTTATAAAATGTGCATTCCTTTACTTATTTAAGGAATTTGAACATGCAGTAGGTTAATATGCCACCATGGAGGCCAAATGAGAGTAGGGAAAACATTCCTCTTCAAGATCGGAATAAATAAATTCATAAACTGTAAGTTTTAATCAGAAGGTTGTCAGAGACATCAAACGAGAGACCCTGTATGTCTGGAGGTGTGACACACCCCTCTAGCAATTGTATTGATTTTCACATTTTTCTAGGATACGTGAAAAATAGCATGCCCTGACAACATTCTCTGATAATTTGAGCAATAATTATAGCCCCAGTACTATAGAATGTTGAATTAATCAGGGAGAGGCAGCTCCTGTTTTCTCCATTCCCCAGGCTGTGGTTTGAGAGCTGCAAGTGTGTTTTGATTATGCTCAGGAGGTTGGAGCAAAGCCCAGTGAGGAACTTTCCCCTATGAGAAACTCTCACACTCATTGTTGTTCTCCGGCAGCTGCCACTCGGAGGCAGGCCTCCCATAGCCATCATGAATAGTAGCCATTGAGAGCCTTAACCTCCACAAACTCGTCTGATCCCTTTTAAAGCCATTGAAGTTTCTAGCCAGCACCACATCTTGCCAGAGCATGTTCCATAGTTCAACTATGCACTGTGTGGAAAAGGACTTCCTTTTGGAGGTTCTGAATCTCAAAACTATTATATGAGAGTGAGGAAAAAGTCCCAACTTTCTCCACACTATGAATGATTGTATACACCTTTATCATATCGCCCTTTGCTATCACATCTACCGCACAATTTGTATATTAAAACCCCAAACATTGCTGCCTTCCTGCATAAGTGAGTTGCTCTAGGTTCTTGATAATTTTGGTGACCCTTTTCCACATGCTTATTTCATGCACATGGATTCTAGAAATGTCAGATAGGCCTACTCTACGGAGGGAACCCATTTTTAATAGATTTTTCATCCACCTCATCATCTAGGCCCACAGCTGCGGTAGGGTCTTTGCTTGGTGCATTGTCAGTTGAGATAGTTCAGTCACTAGAGCATGAGACTCTTAATCTCAGGGTCAGGGGTTCGAGCCCCATGTTGGGCAAAAGAGTCCTGCATTGCAGGGGGTTGGACTAGATGACTCTTGTGGTCCCTTCCAACTCTGTAAGTTCTGTGATTCTGTGGAAATTCATATGTGGTGGGCCCAGGTTATGGAATTTCTTCCCTTTGGTTCTTTCTCTCCTCTTCTCCAGAAGGCAAGCTAAGATATTCCGTTGATTATTCACTTCCTTATTTATTTCCATGCATTTATATTCCACCAATACTCTGACAAAGAACCAAAGGCAGCATAAATGTGGCTCCCAATTGGTCTCCCATCCAAGCACTGACCAGACTCAGACCTGCTTAGCTTTAGCAAGCTAATCACTTCCTGTGCTTTATTTAGACCATACCCTGGGGCAAACCATATCCTGAGAGACCATAAGGAGGTGGGAACCCCAAAGCAGCCCAATGAAGACCGAGCACGCTCAGTGGGCACAAAATGCCGGATGATTGTGGGATAAGGAAAACTGACAGCTAGTGGGGGAAAAGATTACCGGTATAATGGAGTAACATAGATGTTGGGGCTGGGTAGCTGACTGACTGGAACCCGAAACAGGAGAACTTGTGGCAAGTCCCATTTGTTGAGCTTAACGTTGTTCACTCATGGAGGCAGAAGGGTGGAATAGAAGTCTCTTAGATTTATCAGTGTAATAAATAACTTCATTCAATTCTGAATTCATATCAAAGGTGAAAATATCTGGGCTTCCATTGGAGGAATGTTCAGATCCCCACCTTCTGCATTTATTTTAAGTGCTCAGTAGTACAATCTGCCTGCTTTTTTAGGTAAGGATGTTGCTGCTTGTCCTGGAATGTCTCTATGTATATGCTTGAAGAAAAGCTCTAAAAGGTTTAGATTACTTAACAGGGCACCTTATATTGTGGACAAAACAGACATAGGTTTTGAGTGTATGTTATGCTCCTCAAGAAATATATAGTTGTGCGCGTGCGCGCGCGCGCACACACACACACACACACACACAGACAATGGAAGCTGATGTTTTGCATTTCTTTCCTGTCAGCAATGCTAAGAAGCTGTCAGAAGCCCTGTTCTGCGTGCTATCTGGAGGACTGCTATAACCAGCTGTTTTCAACTATCTTGGCAGTAGGCAGATATGTAAGGAGTGGAATGACTCAGGGAGAAATGAGAGAGGGGGAGCCACGGAAACTGGTTCAAGTAAACATGACATAGCTTCTGTCAGTAAGCTCCCAAGAAACATCACCACACAACGCACTAGCAGAATATTTAGATTCCCTCTTGCTATGTAGAGAAAGTCACTTTTCAGAGGCTTGGAGGTGATGCTATTGTTGCCCATGATACATGTGTTCATTTTTCTGCCCTGCCATGATGTCTGTAATGCTTCAAGCAGTATCTGGAAAAAAACTGGAATTATTTCCCAGCAAAATTGGAATTTCTGGAGCAAAATACTGCCCCTTTAGTTGCAGGATCCACTTACAGGATAGCGCCTATGCTATTCCTTCGCTGGTGCTGAATAGTGCATTGCTTGTCCTCTTATCTGTGCCCAGAACGTTTTAAAAAGTATTGCTTAAAAATTAGTTTTATTATGGAAATGGTTACGTACATAGCCTCTTATCTGCAAAAGCATAACACTCACCATTTAAAGCGAAGATGTTCCCTCACTAGAATGTTCCACCCTTTCAAGACCAGCGAAATTGACTAGACCAGAAGTGACCTGGTGCATTCCAGTCAATTTCAGTTTCACCACACCGTATATGCCCAGTCCTTGAACTGCAGGGTTTGGCACTGCTACAGATGCCAAATACTGGTAACACACATTCTGCGTTGGTCAGGAATCAATCTTTTAGTGTGGCAGCACCTATAATTTCGGGACTCCCTGCCTATTGACACCAGGCAGGCTCCTTCGCTGTGCTCCTTTTAGTGCCTGCTAAAAACCTATTTTAAACATAGTTTTTACTGGATTTGCATATTATAAACTGAAAAAAGAAAGAAAAAGAAAGAGAGAGAGAGAGAGAGAGAGAGAGAGAGAGAGAGAGAGAGATAAACCAGTAATGATTTTGGCAAGATACAGTAAAATTGTTTAGACAAGCCTAACCCAGACATGAAGAACGTTGATGTATATTTTAATCTGTTTTTAGTTTATTTCCAATTTTCATTTTTTGAATGTTTTAAATCACTGTTTTTGCTGGTGGTTTTTTTTTTAATTGTTTTATTCTATTTGTAAACTGCTTTGAGGGTTTTGTTGTTGTTGTTTTTTTACAATCAAACATTATAGAAAATTTAATAAGTAGATAAATAAATTGGACAGGGGTCGGCTATGTGGTGCCCCTCCAAAAGTTGCTGGACTCCCAGTATCCCCAGCCTTCATGGCCAATAGTCTGGGATGATGGGAGTTGTAGATCTGGAGATCATCACATTGGGTACTCCTGGTATAGACCTAGGAGATGCATCTGACATTAGGAAAGAACCAGGAGAAACAAAGCAAGCACAAGTAGGCTTTTCTCCTCCACAGCCAGACATTTCACCTTTCTGTGTACAATTTTGAAACTACTCATGGTGGCTCAGAGCAAGTTCACTGCAGGGCTAAGGTGAAGATCACCTTGGGGCCTTTGGATTTCCCCTCCCTTTTAATTTAGCTCAGTATAATCATGACAGCTATAACCTAATGAAATAGTTCACTGGTTTCATCATGAATAATGTGGGAGAACCCGCTGTAACTTTAACCATTCATGATGAATCCTCTGATTAATATGAGCGAATCACGTTGATTAAATAGCTGATCCTTCAAACCTGTTTGACTGCTTGGCTGCAAAGAATTAATTGGTTTGGAAACAGGGAGATGGCAGGTGTGTGGACATGAACAGCTTTAACCTGGCTGTCTTGAATGCTGAATGCAAATATTTGGGAGCAACTGCTGGCTCAGTCCCGTTTTGGGGTTCTGGACTCTGAATCTACCTGGGCCGGCTGCACCTTCCTCACTTTTTCTTCTCAAAATAAACAGCATACCCTTGTGAAGTAGCATGAATGCATGAAGAAACTCCAGATAAAACTGTCCTTAAATAGGTTGTCCTGAATTTCAGACTCCTCAGAGAATGGCCAGTGCAAAGTGACAAGGGTGTTGCTTGAATGACATTTGTTCTTAATGGGAAATCAGTGCGACTGAAGTCAGCAGGATTCTGCTATTGTTCCATTAAAGTACATCTTGGTGTGCACTCTTTGTTCTACTTAGGCTGAAGCGCAGCAATGCCAAAACAATTGCATTGAAGCCAGTTTAGGCAATTTGACTAGGCGGTAATTGAGGCTGCCTGTCCAGAACAGACAATGATGAAATGTCCACACAGTGACTTCAGTCACAGCCATTTGGAATACATGTGGCCAGTTTATATCACTTAAAATAAGGTACAATGGCAAGAAGAAGCCAGGAGAGAGAGAAAGCCAGAGCTCCTTAAGAACCCAAGACCTTTCTAGCTGTTTGACTCAAAGCACAGCAGTGTGAGATCAGTAGCCCAACTACCCAAAGAAAGTGGTAAGCTGCTGTCCAAAAGGAGAAATTGACAGCTGGGACCTCTTCTGATGTATGTCCTCCTTGCCTTTAGACCACCTTCACTGAGCTCTTCTGTTTCTCCCACCTCTTACGGATGAAAGAAGCAGTGGCAGAACTCAGATAGGATCCCAAAGAGCAAATTTCAACAGCACCTGCACAGCTGCCATCTCTCCTGACCATGGTCCACACTGATGTGCCACAACACACAAATATACATATATGTGCAACATGCCCAGTTCCTGAAACCTTTGCATCATTTTCAAAAAATGTAAACAATATGATGTACCGGTATCTTATGCACATTACCTCACACAATTTGAAAGTCAGCTGGTTGAAATTTCTCAAGTAAATGAAACCCCCACATAAGATGCGATGGAGATAGGTTCACATCCAGGACTGTATTTCACCATTGATAGAACATTCTGACATTTTTTGCCAGGTAAACAACTATTTACAATTTACAAGTAAGTTTATCATGTAAAGTTACAGTGTAACTTGTAATTAAGATGCATTGTCTTGCTTTACTCTTACATTTCTCTTAGTTATCTAGAGTAGTAAAACTTTCATTGCAACTCTCTTGCTTCAGGGTTGAGCTATACTCTTAAGTAAGGGTATTTTCTTAGTTGTACACCAGGCTCACCTCCTCCTAGGGTTGCCATATTTTTGAGCTATTTTTAAGGAGGTTTTTAAGGAACTCTGCACTTCCAATATGGGTTGCCATTTTCTCAAACATTAAAGCGATTTCGGCCTGGACACTATGTTTTCGACAGCCAAATCCTGCAATGTATGGCAACCCTACTTTCTTCGTCACCTATAGTCAATGTGGTTGGATGTCAGGAAACTTGCTTAGCATAAAACTTCATAAAGCATTTCAAGTTGCGTGTAAATACATCTGCTGCTGATTACAGTAACTGCCTTGTTTCCCTTTACTTACAAGGAACCGAAAAACCATAATGAAGAAATAATTTGGGCAGTTTTTCTTGGCAAAAGGTGCAGTTTTGTCTACCACTTGTGTGCTCTGTGATTCACTCCCATAAAACGTCATTCAGTTCCAAAACTATCAGAGATTTCACTCAAAAGTATATACACTGTAGGATATGGTGGATGGAAACTATGTCACATAAATTGCTATTTAAAGTTATTTGGTTTTAAAAAAGAAAAATCAAAGGACTGAGGAAATAATGGGGAAAGCATTTTAAAGGAGGAAAAACCAGTCTTTAAAAGCCCTGCTATATAACTTCAAAGGAAGGTTGCTCCAATAAGGGCGTTAACTGACCTTCAGACACCACATGCTCTAGAATACAACCTCAGAATACTTCTAGGTGCATAAATTATAGTTTTCACTTACAAAGTCCAGGGCCCTCCCCTTCAAGTGAAATAAGTCAGGGTCCAGACTTTGGCACCTCTCCTGGACTATAATTCCACACCTAATGGCAGAGAAATAATAACCAGATAATGTCTTATGGGTTTTATCCAAATTCAGATAGGGTGGAAATAGCACATTATACAGTTCTTCTTCAACTGTATCATTTCAGAGAACAGACTGAGGAATTAGCAAATCAGATTTTTAAAAAAATAAAATAAAAATATTTATTTCTACTGACTGATCCCATAGGTAGCTCACTGTGATGCCAAAAGGTTTATTTGGTTCCCCAGCCACCTCCCTCATTTGTCCATTAAAAATTAAAATATTAAAAATACTGTAAATGTTTTAGACTATTTTTTTTTTTAAAAAATACTGATTGTGATGCCAAAAGTTTTTCTGTAGCTCCCCAAAATATGTTTACCGGTACTTTAAAAAAAGTTTTCTCAATAATATGTTTTTTTTCTACTGACCACTCTTGTGGGTCATCTGCTAGGTTTCTGTGATACCAAAATGTGGTTGATGAATCTTCCCAGACCTCCCCCATATTTATCCTTTAAAAGAAATTAAATGCTACCTACACCCACTTTGACATGTGTAACCCAGAGGGGGTTAACCATTGCACAAAAATGCCCTCAGCCCCCAAAAATGTTAGTTTCCCCTGACGCAAGGTAAGAGTTGACATACTGTGTTTGGTTCTCCAACCACCAAGCCTTAGAACTGTAGGAAAAGTGTGTTCATTTGGCAAGCTCAACTGTCAGGGCTTGAGTCAGACACGGGTCAGCACAAAAGATGCAATACTTCATTGTCAGTGAAGTTCACTCTTCATTCAAGGAAACGGCATGCAACTCTGCAACACTTCCCAGCAGGTCTGGCCCTACGGAGCAGTTGCCAGGACTGAAGGTCCCTGCCTTCCACTCTTTCTAAGGCTCTCCCGGATGCTTCCCAAGCAGTCTCAAACTGCATCTGCGTACCTCTGGTCTCTCTTCTGCCCTCCTCATTATTCTGCGCATTCTTGGAGACCAGGACAGAGGGGAACTTGGCACATCAGGAGATGGAGACTCCTTGGATTCTCCAGCAGTCTCTTGACCCCACTTCCTCTGCTTCAGCCCCAGTCTGAACTGCTCCCTGTCACAGGCTCTTCCTGCTCATTAAACTGTTGCCTCTTCAGCATCCAGCCCCTCCTCCTAATCTTTGACCTCTCCTCAGTATCCCTCCACCAATCCCCTGGCTCTGCGCCTTCGTCCTCTAGGGGTTCCCTTGGGGGTTGGTTCCCTGGATGCTGCCTCCCACCACTCCTCTTCGTCCAGCCAGTCCCTGACATCATCTCAGTGATTGGGCTTTTCCCTTGGTTAGAATCTCACGCACTTTAGAAGCTCTGGTCTCGAACTGAATACGAGGTCAACAGATGAGCTTCCCAATTATAAGGCAACATTGATATTGCATACAACCACTACCCTGCTCCTTGCTTAACCCATCTAAATCTTGAAATGTGGACATTCAGTGCCAATGGCCCACTAAGTCTAGATAACTTGTGACCTGAAAAGGGGGCCTCTGTTTGTCCCTTGGTTAAGCATCCAAAGCTTGAGAATTGCGTTTACAATGGCATCCAGTTTCCCTCTCCTCTTATGTCCAGGCATTGCGTGGAACACACTGGTATTTGCTTTATAGTCTGTTAATATTTTGCAAAACTAGAACCTGAGAGTTGATAGGGAGGTTAGCTGTTTGTATGAGACATTCCTGAGCCTGCATAGATAGTGAAACATAGCTTGCAAACTGATAACACAGAGATCTGACTTTTAGACTGAGCAATACATGACATAAAAACCCCCTCTAAAACAGGCTCAGGAGTACCATGTGTCATTCAGCAAGGCATTCTGTCCTCTCCTCTCCTGCAATGATGTAACTGCTTCTTTACAGCCCCCGTTTCAACATTATTTGAACAGACCCAAGATGCAATATGAAAATGCCATTTCTGAAGCCTGCGGGTATAATTAAAAGCAGAAGTAGCTGTTGGTTGCATGCCACTTATTTCTCAGTGTACAGTGGCTACATGCACTCTGACATTGCACTGTATTAAACAATGAGAGCTACTAACATGAGTTTGGCCAAACTGCGGGAGGCAGTGAAGGATAGGCGTGCCTGGCGTGCTCTGGTCCATGGGGTCACGAAGAGTCGGACACGACTGAACGACTGAACAACAACAACAACAACAACAAACAATGAGATCTTCCCAGCACTGCATCTCCACAATTGTTTTTCAGTCTGTGATTTTTTGTTATGTGTTTCTAATAGATTGTGCTGTTTTTATGCATTTTTATCTACAGTAAACCCACAACTTATGCACTTGTGTGCATTCAGGTTACGCACGTGACAAAACACATTTTCAAAAGGGAGCGGAAAAGGGGACAATGCCTTTGGCCGTCCCATCTGTCATGGCATAGGCATTTTCTCCTCCTGCTTAACAAACACAGGTGTGGAGGTTTGGTTGGCATTCAGTTTTAACGCAGAACTGAGTCCTGATCATGAGTAATGAATTTCACTATTGCATCTCAAGGCCTGCTGCCCCCACATCAGCTTGCTTTCATGCTTTTATTTTGAGTTGATTTCGTTCTCTCTCTCTCTCTCTCTCCCTCTCCTAAGCCACACCTCTTTTTACGCTTGATCGAACATATAAGTGGAAGTTAGTGGGAACCTCCATCAAACTCTTAAAGGTGTAAGAAGAACCACGCATCAGCAATAAACAGAGAAAACTTGATGGCATCATAAAGGTGTCTATGAAAATGCTTTTCATTTTTCAGCTCCGTTTATGTGAACCATGTAATTTCAGGAGCAGAGCAAACTCTTGCCATATATATATATATATATATATATATATATATATATATATATGACTTAAGTGAAATTCTGCAGTGTTAACTTAACGCGGACTACCTTTAAAGGTAACAAAAAACACAAATGCGAGACTTAAGGGTTTCAATTTTCAATTTGTTTACCAGCTGATCAGCTGTTTATTTTAATACCTGAAATGATTTAGTACTCTTTCCTTTTGGAGCAACCAGATCCTAGAAAAGCGAAACATCAGCTGTGAATACTGTCAAGCAGGCCAAGTCACCAAATGCCAATCTAAGTAAACAGACATGTGAACCCGGCAGTGAGGACACAGCGAGACATTTCCCCTGCCTGCTTGTACGTGGCTTGTAGGGTAATGTCACAGACACACCTTCCATATAAATCATATGTGAGCACATCTTCAGGACAGCTGCTCCCCCAACCAAGCCTGTTTTACCCAAGCAATGTGTTAACCACAAGTCTGCTCCGATAACCGCAAGGAAATGCCAACACGGCTTCATAGGGAAATGGTGGCTATTTTCGGGTGGGATTTAATCTCATATCAGCAAATGTGTATCAGCACAGATTTATTGATTTGGTGCTCTTCCACAACAAACCCACTTTCCCCCCAATATAAGGGTTTTCCAAGTAAGGAAAGGAATGGGAAAGTGTGGGATAGCAGTTGTTTGATCTTCGATGCAACATCACAGCACCTCACCCACAAACTAAACCTCACACACTTTCTGCCAACAAATCATGATGCATGACCAGTAAACAGGTTGTATGGAAGTGACCGTTGTTGCTTCCATTTTCCGTCTTGCCTGTGGATTGTGTTGATGTGGATAATATAATTCACACGCACAAACACCCCCACACCCCCACAAATAAACACAAAGTAGACACCACAATTCTTATTCGGTCAGTGATTTGTTATGTGTTTTTAATGGTTTGTGTTTTTATAGATTATACATCTTTATATACAGTAAGTCCAGAAATCACACGCTTTATGTGCATGGCAAAACAATAAAATTTTGTTAAAGGGGGCAGAAAGTGGGTGGAGTTCTGGGAAAAAAATAACATGGGCAATCCCATCCACCATTAAACCCAATGTTGACTACACAAGATTTTGGCTTTAGGCACGATCCCTGGAATGTAACCCCTGCGTAAATTGTGGGGTTAGAATCATAGAATCTTAGAGTAGGAAGGGACCCAAGGGTCATCTAGTCCAACCCCCTGCAATGCAGGAATCTCAGCTAAACCATCCATGACAGATGGCCATCCAAGCTCTGTCTGTCTTGTTGTAAACCACCCTGGATGTTGCACAAAGGGTGGTATATAAATCATCTCTATATATGGAAGTTGTATAGAAGATTATAGCCGAATGAGCTCCATCTACAGTAATGAGCAAGCAGTTCTGACACCCAAGGCCTATCTGGGTATGTAACTGTCCTTGCATTTTTTTTTTTTTGGCCTTCTTGAGTGACACTGAAGCTTGACAGCTGGCATCTGTTGCCTTTTAACATGTGAGATGTCAGTGTGGTAATGTCGGGATCATTTCCTTGCACTACAAAAATTAAACTGTTGCATTTTCTGTTTCTTTCTGGCTATATTGCCCAATTAAACCCATTAATCTTCCTTCACAGTTTCTGTTGCTGGCATTTACTGGGTGCTATAGGCAGGTTGTGATCTCTCTTATCCTCCCTGCTTCTAAACTTTAAAACTTACATACTTTCCTGCTGGTGTCAAGAGCTCATATTAAATTAATACACTCAACACACACACAATATCCAACGTGCTTTGTTTTAGCACTTTGGTGAAATTCCACGCCTCTGCAGATAATCTCAGAACAATGTTTTGTTACCTCTTATTAGAAATTCCACCATATTTAGAAAGCTCTATGAGCTGGGGACACAAAACATCTTCTTATAAGGTTAAAAAAAATACAGCGCTGTGTCCAATCCCAGAAAGTCCTCGTTTGAACTTGCATGAGCTATGATATTTTGTGTCACTAATAAACAAACTAGAATCATATAATAAGCTACTGATTATTATACATATTGCCACCAGTGCTTTTATTTTTCACTTTACAAAGCTGTTCCAGGAGGCAGCTTGTTCTTTTGGGATGGGAGAGATTTTTGCTGTGCTCCCCCCCCCCCCGCCAATTGCATAAACAGCCTGAGTGTGATAACCCCTCCTGAAAGGGAGTTGTGTTGAATAGGCCTGGTTTCCACAATCTGTGACTTCTTCTAAACTCCCAGGCAGCTATAAAAAGCAATGGGATTAGAAAGTTATCTTTGCCCTCTCCTCGCATGTAATAAAACTGCTCTTTTTCCTTTTCTGCAGAATTTAAGGGTGCAGTGAGGGTGATTTATAGTTTATGTAAAGGATCTTTGATACTACTCTCAGATTTCCCCAGGCTAGGTATTCTTTACAAAAAGGAAACCGGAGAAGTATTTTTCCAAGGAATTACTTTGCTGCTGTTCTGTCATGAGTTGCTACTATCTGAATAATGGTGAGAATTTTTCAAGCAGGCCACATAGGGTGCCAAAAACTTGGAGGATATGCAAAGACAGCAACCCAGGTTCTATTATCTGATGGCTCCCAGTAATGACATGTGGATTTCCTTTCACTCTCTCTGGTGAGTTTTTGAGTTGCCAGCTTGTTTTTCTTGGCAGGGCTAGATGTCCCTGATAGTTATTTGACAAACAGAAAATCACCCAGGGATAGTTTTTATCAGAATTACATATGCAATGTAACCTCACCTGCAGAATTTCTGCTTGTGAAACAGTTGTGAAAAGGCACAGCTGCCCAGCTAGTTCTAAGCTTGGTAGAGAACACACACTTCATTAACTTGGCTACTCGAACCACTGTAAGGATTCCATTTAATTGAAAACCGAAGCTTAGAGATCCTGCTGCAGTGCTGCATACTGGCTAACACCATAGTGCAGGAAAAGGAAAATCCCCAAAATAGGGCATTTCAGAGTGGGATACGATGCCACCAGCTTTGGGTAACCTCAATCCTCCTCTTCGTTATTCTTCTAAACTAAAAAGGCCTGGCTTATTTGTTTATTTAACGAAATTCATACACCGTGTTATAGATACCCCATAAAGGAAATGCAACAGTATTTTTCTTATAGCACACTGCTTGATCACAAAAGGGGGGGGGGGAGAATCCTCAAAGCGGTTTACAAAATAATAGTAATGATGATAAAACTATGATTATCAGTAAGAATTAACATTTTGAGACTTTCAAAAAGTTAAGATAACATTTCGAGCACTTTTCCTTCTTAAAATTATCAAATTCGGTGATAAAGGGAAAAATAAATAAAACAACAAATTAGAACTCTCATCAAGTCTCTATAAATACCTGGGTGGAGGCTTTTGGTTTTTCCAATATGCTGTCTTCCACTTTTCGTTAGTATTCCAAGCTCTACGATACCCCTTTTCAGATGGGAGGGATCTGAACTGTACATGCTGTTCTAAATGTGGCTGGAGAGGAGATGTATGAGATGCTTCACATTTTCAGTTTCCTAGTGATTGCTTTAACCAGATTTAGTTTTACTATCTCAGCACATTGATCTTATGCAATCCCAAGCATGCTTGCGAGAAGTAAGCCTGACTGAGCTCAACGTACTTATCGCTAAGTAAGCTTGCAAGAGTAACACAGCGTCAGTGCCCTGCTCGCCATCATCTCAAGATCTGGTTTCCGTGTAGTCATAAAAAAGCGTCACTCGTTTTTTAGGTCACAAGGTTGAAGGGAAGCAGATGAGTTGCTGAGCAATGTTGCTTTGGGAATGTCTTGGATCCCTAACAGCAGACATCCGTGCTGTGATGCAAATTCTCACTAACAAAGTGACTGGAACATGGACCATGAAGCCAGCTCCCTTCGCTGGAAAGATACCACAGGGTTTTCTATACAGACAGGAATCCTGGTGTTGTCTTTCAGCAGGAACTCGGAATTTGTCTCCCTGAGTCAGATGAAGATCTGGAAAGCCCCTGCAACAGTTTTAAGGTAAATGGATATAAGCAAATTCAAACACACCTGCTTGCGTCCTCAAAAATATTGGAAATCTGTCCCGACAGCATCTCTGATTGAGCAGATCAGAGCACTTCCCAGTATGAATGGATGAGAAAGAACAAAAGCCAGCCTTGCAAACCCACATTTCTCTAAATAACAACAACAACAACAAATTTATTATTATTTATACCCTGCCCATCTGGCTGGGTTTCCCCAGCTACTCTGGGTGGCTTCCAACAAAAATAAAAAATACATTAAAGCAGAGCTGTCAACCTTCCTTTTTTTTGCATTGGGAAATGACCATAGCTGTCAACTTTCCCTTTTTTTGCAATGGGAAACAGCGCTGGAATAAGGGAATTTCCCGCAAAAAAGGGAGTTGACAGCTATGCATTAAAGCATCAGTCATTAAAAACTTCCCTAAACAGGGCTGCCTTCAGATGTCTTCTAAACGTCAGATAGTTGTTTATAGTTATAATGAAAATAGGGACATTCTATTGTACATCAGGAAACTTCTACTGTTAGATCTCACCACACATATATACGTCACACGTATACATCTGTCACCTTGAGCCAATTACCTCTCCACCTAACCTACCTCACAGGGTTGTTGTAAAGCAAAAAATGCGTGAGAGAAGGGGATCGTGCCCAACAGCTTCAACAGAAATGAAATAAAAAAATTATTTGTAAGCTGCCTTGAGTCCCTGTCAGGGAAAAAGGTGGGATATTATAAATAATAATAATAATGGAAACTTTGAAAATGATCAGGAAGATATCAGAGAATAAATCCTTTTGTACTTGGTAGGACTTAGTTCTGAGTAAAAATGCTTAGAATTGCAGTGTAAGGCTGCCTGAAAGTAAGTTCTATTGAATACAGTGGGACTTACTTCTGAGCAGACATTATAGGAAGAGCTTTGTATGCCAGCTTCACCACTTCCTTCATTTGGTGCAGGGTTTTGGTTTTTCTTTTAGTGTAAACAACTCAATTTTCGCACTTACACCCCCCCCTCAAAAAAGGCTCGTTTCAAAAAAGGATGGTGTGTGTCTGTCCTGATCTCTCCAACACCTAATTGTTCTTCAAGAGGAGGGGAGGAAAAAAGGAAAACTGGAACATTCCAGGATCAAATCAGAAACCAGGAGGGCAACTGTAATTCCAGGACTGTCCTTGGAAATTAGGGATACTTGAAAGCTATGACCTAGGAATTCTAAAATATGAAGTTGGCTTTTGTTTTCCCAGGTAGGCCTGCATCAAGGAGCAACAATGGAGACAAAAGCAGAGAGTGAGAGGGTGGGTTGGTGGGTGTGCAAGTGTACGGTAACTTTTTCTAGTTATTAGAGCATTTCATTCTCCCAGTACTGTATTTTAAAAGATGCTCATTACTCTGCAAATTAATTTTATATGCCCCACGGAGATCACTGGTTTGGCAACTGTCACGGTTATAAAATAAGTATGGCAATTTGTGACGTCCCCTTGCAACCATGTTAGAAACATATGCCAAATTTTCTTGTGAGATCTTTTTAATTTTTAAAAGAAACCCGAAATTTGAAGAAATCATGTGCACAGATTGCATAAACTTAGAATCACAGAATTAGAGCTGGAAGGGACCACAGGGGTCATTTAGTCCAAGCCCTGCAATGCAGGAATTTTTTTGGCCAACATGGGGCTCAAACCCATGACCCTGAGATTAAAAGTCTCATACTAGAGTTTTCCTTTACTTCAATAAATAGTTTTGCTATGATCTTCAGTGAGGGAGGAAGTTACTCCATTTGCTTTAACACCCCCTTTTCACCCCCTACAGCAGGCTACCCCAAACTAAGGCCCGCAGGCTGGATATGGCCCAAGGGACTAAGTATTCCAGCCCGCCGCCCGCTCTTACTGGTGCGGCGCAGCTGCCCACCTTCAGGTTGGCGGAGCACCGGAAATAGCTTGTGCATATGTGCACGGCTTCTGCAGACCCGAAAGTGCGCCGGAAATGACGCTTGCAAGTGTGCACTCAAGCTATTTCCGGCGTTCCGCGGCCCGAAAGTGCACCGGAAATAGTGCGTACTCCCCTGCCCTCCGCACGATTGGTGCTAGAGGAACCGGCCCAAGGCCGGGTAAGTTTGGTGACCCCTGCCCTACACGTGGGTGCAATTGCCACATATGAAGGGTTTGTTACAGGACACAAGGAAGACTCCTCCCAATATGTGTGCATAAACATATTATCAGACCATTATGGGAAATGCCAGGCCTGTACATGCCTTCTACAGTCTAGCCCATCTCTCCACACCAACAATTCATTCCTGTTCCAAGATGGCTTAAGTGAGGCTGTGCACACACCTACCATTCACAATCACAGGCTGGTGTGATGCCTAATGGACACAGGGTTCTCGAATACCCTACGGTGAACCTTGTGAATGCAGTTGCTGCACCTGCAGTGTTCTTCATCGAACACATGCAAGTATGACAAACAATTGCTTTTTGTTTCTCCATATAAAACCGCTGAATTAAAAGCTGCTGGTGTTTTTTTTTTTTTTAAAAAAAGGTTTATTATCCACAAGGAAGAGCAATAGGAAAAATTAAATTCTTTTCCACATATTGTTGTCTTGAAACAAGAGTCTACAAGGACATATTCAGCACCAACAAAAAGAAAAAGAAAAAAAAGAAAAAAAATATAATACAAACAGCCATTGAATATAATCTATAAAGCAAACATTAAATATTGCACTTGTTTTTCTAACATTTTGGATTTTATTTATTTCCTCCCAATATATTTTAAAAAATTAGGGAGATTTTGAAGACTGGACTACAGCTCAGAACCTCATATTTTACAATGTCCAGAAATTGACCAATATTTTATGAAATCAAAATAACAGTAATGCCACATGTGTTGAGATTTTTTTTTGTAAAAACAATTTTTATTTAATAGTGTTCACAACTTTAAACCTGATCACAAAATTAATGTGATGCAATGCCAATTACTACAATATTGGTCAATCCTGCTTCATATGGAAATTTCCATCATACTGTGATAAATGTAATGCTATGCATAACAGCAATTGTTCCCTAGTTGGTTGAAACAGCAAAGGAAAAAGGAAGAAGAAAACCACCAAATGCCCTTTTATGTCACTATCCCATCAAAAATATTCTCAAAATTGTCTGTAGAAGAGGGACATTCACAAAATTGCTTAGCACAGTTGTTTAAAAAAGTTCCATCACTCAGTTTCCTTATTACCCAGTATATGAAGTTTGCTTGCTGAAGGCCAAACTCTTTTAAGTGAATCACTTAAAACGCGACTCATTTTATACTGGGTTTTTTTCTTTCTTCACCCTGTTATTGTTCAAACATGAATTGTTGTCCATGTTTTCTGAAAGGCCACTTATGGAAAAACCTGTCCTGTTTGTTATGCTATGAAGCTTCAACAATGGTTATAAAGCATAGGGCCTTAATGCAGGAGCCATACTACTGTAAATCTGAACATCAGGAAGGCTGCTTTTGGTAAAAATAAAATAAAATAAATCAATCGTGAGTTTGTCCTGAAGAGGACAGTTGTGTGTCAAAGTATATCTTTAATGCTAAAATACTAGCATTTGTGTCAAGAGCCTCTCACACCCATCATCCACCAGTTTATTATTTGTAATCTGCACTGAACATCGCTCTGAATTATGTCGTCAAAGCAATTCTAGTTACTAATTTTACTAGTATAATTCTTCACTCTTGGAGAGAGTGGCAGTCCTTGGGAAATCTTTTCCAAAAGGATCCCCTTTCTATCCTTTAAAATACATTGTTCATTTGAGAAAAGACTCCCTCCCATCCCAACTAAAAATTCAGTACAAATATTTTACACAAGTTTGTGGTCATGGGATAACTACATATAAAAATAAATTCATTTCCCCCATCCCATCTCACTGGTCGAGAAACTCCTATGTGAACCACGATATTAATTCTACACAACTTTTCTCCAGTAACTCTTGGCTGACAGATGTTGGGTGCTAACTTTTGTGGCTCATCTAAAAAGAAACACCGTAACTTGACCAAGCCCTTCTTCATCATGTCTCATGTTTTGGAAAGATAATAAGAAATGAGGATGAGCTCCTTTGTGTATGTCCCTTTTCCAAGTCCCCCTTTCCAAACCAAACAAAAAAGTAACGAAAACAGGAAGGGGGGGAAATTCAACAGTGCAACATAAAACACAAATAGCATTTCAACGTTTTGGCAAGTGATGAGTTCACCTGAGATTAAGTGATTTTTAGGCAGTCTGTAACAAAATTCTTCTTTGTGGTAATAGTAGAAAGGCAACAAATTCTTAAAAGGAATCAAGAAGGTATACAATCTTGACGAAGACTCCTATTGGTTTTCTTCGGTTATTTCCCCCCCGCATATCTGTTGCTTATCTACTACAGTAGGCTGCAAAACATACAGCAAGGATTGGCTTGAAGGCATTGATGTTTATAATAAATCCACAGCAGGATCCAAGCTGAAGAAGTGATACATGGATCAGTCTTATTAGGACAATTCTGAGCATGTGCATATGCAGGAAAAGTCCAGACTATATTGTTTGTTTTTCTAAATAAAAAAAGTCAGTGCATTTGTCATCGTAAAGTTTTCAAAGCTTTCTTTTGCTCCTTGTTGTGCGGACCACAAACAAGTTAAGAAGGGGGTAACAACAGTCTAACATAAATGAGAAAAAGCTGTAGTGACACCGAACCGCACAACATAAGCATTGAGCATGTGCAAATTTTCAAATCAAAAGAGGATGTCGTCCCTCTTACACGGTGAGTGTTTTGACACATGAGTGTAGGCTATTAAGGCTGCTCTTAGTATGTGCCAGTATACAACAGGGAGGAAAAGCTCAGATCTTCAAGCATGAGGAGCAGTCCTATGATGTTTGCTGTAGGCTTCAAAAGCATAATCACAGGTTGTTTCAGTATTTCACCTTTTCTTTTATGCAAGAACTTCCTTTTAATGTGTTGTCTCCGTAGGACACCTTTATCCGCAACACGGCGAAAATACATCTCAGACCCAAGTCAACTCTTCTTATGAGGCATTCCTTCAGCGAGAGGGGCAGGATGGCCTGTCATCTGAGGGCTGATCTGGGTTTGGATCAATCTGAGCAAATCAGAGAAAACAAAATTTAATGCTTTGTTGTTGCTTTTTAAAACAAAAACAGCAACACTATCTTTCTAGAACAAAGGAACCTTAATAATGAAAAATGCTAAAAATGATAATTTTATTTGAAAACATTTAGAATTTCCGTGCTATCTTGCACATTTATTTTGGTTTGGCATCCATTTTTAGAGGACGCTATGTTGTTTTCAGTTAATGCATCTTTCTCATTTACAATGTATGAAATAGGCTGGAAGGCTGTTCAGAAGAGGAATGAGAAAACAAGTTGACAACTCAAGTGCCTTTATTTTATCAGGAGCCTTCTTACTGGCAATCATTGAATGTGCCAATCCAGAGAACTTCAAGCCACAAAATGCTATATGGGAGTCCACCATAACTAAAACAGATGCACGCCACTCTGTGCTCAGTTACAGCCACACACAGCTATAATTGACATGACTGATAATGTTGCAATCCTATCCACACTGAAAACAGTGTGATTGCTGAATAGCAAAGTCATCCTTTAGTTCAGGAAAACATTTAAAGCAGTTAATTACAAAATCAACTCGGTAGCTTGCATTTAAAGCAACATAATTTTATTGATTTTAAGAAGAGAAATAAAGCAGCTGAAGTGTAGGTATATTTCATGTATCTTTTTGTAGTGTAACACATTGGTTCACATATATTTATACTGGATGAGAAAGGTATAATAAACAACAAACTGGGCAGAGTTGGAAACTGAACTAGTTTTTTTAAAAAACAAAACAAAACAAAACCGTACACATCATCATATGCTGCTACATTATGGTCAAGTACTTAAACAAGCATTACTTTTCTATTAAACAGCTGAGTCTTGAGCAGGGGTTGGCAAACTGCGGGCTGGATCAGGCCCAATTGCCTTCAGGATCCGGCCCACGGACTGTTCGTGGATCGGCGTGGGGATTCTGTTCGTTCAGGCTGTGCCATTTCCCCCCCGCGCCATTCTATTTCCTCCCCTCTCCCTCACACACACTGTGGCGGCGGCGCCTCCTCCCTCCCTCCTCCTGGCTCCTCCCGCCCTGCCTAGAGGAAGAAGGAGACTAGGCAGAGCTGGCTGGCTGCCATTTTAAGCAGCCCCTCTCTGGAGCCAGCCTATTCACACTGTCATCTTCCCTCCGCTGCCGTCCTGGTGCTCCTGTGGGCCAGAGAGCGGATCGGACGAGCTCGCTCTACCTACCCACGAGAAGCAGCAACCCCTGGGAAGGTTAAGCGTAGCGGCTGGGGCTGGGGAGGACTACTTGCCCCCCTCGCTGCCTCTTCCAGCTCTCCCCTCCCCCGGTGCCGCTTCTCCGGCCTGCCACAAGGTCTGAGGGACAGTGGGCCGGCCCACAGCTAAAAATAAAAATTACCAACCCCTGGTCTTGAGCATATTTACCTGTAAGTTGCAGCCCAAGCTAGTTAACCGTTGGACTATAAACTGTAATGAATTACTTTGCCTGTTTCTAGTGAAAGATGTATTTCCAAATTTAAGTGATCAGCCCAGTTATTGCTATATAAAAGATGCACTGCAGCAGATGTTTGCCAATAATATATGAATCTAATATAGGAGAACCAGAAGGAATCGGGTAAGCTGAAATAGTCTGCATGAGCTAATGACTACTCGGACATAAGTAACTTCCTAGTCCAAGCAGGAAGAGTAAGACCACCTAGGATGAAGTATAGATCACATGATCTTGGTCATGGTATGTTCAGGGGGATATTCTAGGAAGAGCAGCACATGCAAAACATAGTCTTATTTTAAAATGGAATGCAGACTTCGCTATATACTTGTAACCTTACCTCAGAATAGAGTGGAGGAGGCAGAAATCGGAACTCCTGGATATAGGCGAATAATGGTCCTTGAAGTGCTCTTTCAAAGTCATCGCAAGCAGCTACAGGTGCTAGGCTGGACTGCCTCTGCTCCTCTGTGACCACTTCTGCATAGCTAGGAGGTGCTGAAGGCAAAATTACACGCAGTTCGAACAATGTTCTTATGCATGTCAAGATATACAACATGACAAATATATTAAACTTTAGTTACTGTGATTTGCACAAGGTAGATATAAGAAAGGCTCAACAGCTGGTCTTTTTGCTCTAATTTTATTGGACAGTTTGGGTAAACTTATGACTGGATGCTAAAGCAGGTTTACCATCATGCACAGGAAACTACATGCATGCTCAAACTGTTTTTGTGCGTTCTCAAAGGAGGAAGCTAGCGAGACATTGTCACCTTGAATGTTAGGTGAGAAATACCAAGAAGTGATAACATAATTCAAGGGATTAAGGTTTTATCTACAAGAAGCCTTGGGGACTACAGATCAAGAAGTTCAAAAGAGAAACTGTATTGATATCTTTCATATCTGTTGATTGTAAGCCTCTTCTAAATCAGTACAATTCAACAGACTTTATGGTAGCTCAGCCCTAAAAAAATTTTTTTCCAGGGGAGAATGGGCCTGAGTTCCATGCTGTCAGAATGATACCATGGTGATTCCTAGCAGATAATTCCACCAGCGTGCAACCGGATTATCAACGTTTGTATTAATAAAATACTAAGAGAATAAAGTGCTCATGTAAGAATACACCAATGAACAATATACAGAATCTATGTGGTCAAATTACCTTCTGGTCTTTCAGGCAGTGTCAGACCAAGCCAATTCATGTTCATGCTACACTGGCTGCTCACACTTGAAGTTCTGCTGCCAAACGGGTGTAAAGGGATAGTACCAATGACAAGTGGTAAATTAAGAAATAAGTCCATTGCACCTGGAATATCCACGTATACCTAGAAGATAAGCAACACAAATTTATGAAAGGCTGAAACTATACATCCGCCATGAATATTTGTATTAGAGCCTTAAATATCTAAAGGTTACATTAAGTTCCTACCATTAGAGAATATTCCACGCGGATTATACTGCAATCAAGGATGGAGGGAGAGACGGGTGGAATTTTTAACTGCTTCCCATTCCAGGTTTCTGTCTTCCCTGACGACAGGGATTCCCCACGCAAGTTGGCAACAAGCTGCTTTACTTCCTTCATTTTCCCTTTCGCATAGAATGCCTGTGTTTGATAAATGGCAGCTTTTGGCACCACCATCCGGGAGGAACAGTTCTCAATCTCTGCGAAGATCTGAATTGATTCACCTTCAATGAAACAGAGAACAGATATGTTAGATGAAAGGAAGACAACTCCACTTAAAATTCAAACATTACAGCTGGTAATACTATTCTTGCTTAGTCTAGCAAGGCTAAAAACATTCAACAGTTTCAATGGGAAGAGTTCTAGGATCAACCCCAACAAGATTATGGGAGCATGTACAACCTTCATCCCATTCAAATAAATGGAAAAACACACTGGTTGCAAATGATCTGAATTATGCCCCTAGACAGTAAAGACGCAAAACTAATGTATGCATTAGTTGGTAGGACATTCTGTTTTGCTGAATCCAGGAAACCCACTCAGAAAGCCACATCCACCCATTTCAAAAAGAACTCATGTTACATACCTGGGGTATAGCCCTTCCTTTCGATTTTGGCACTTAAGGATATTGGGCCTGAGGTACAAAACCAGCAACAGAGAGTCTTTTCTTTTGTGCCTGCTTGGGGTGACTGAAAGAAAAACAGAATAAAGATATTAAACATTTACATTTTTAGCTCAGTGGAAATAATACGGCTCTGTATATTCGCAGGGTTGCTTCCAGACAGCAGCTTTTCAGCGAAGGTAACTACAAACTCAGATATGAAACAGAGTGCCCTATTAAAGAGGTATCTGTTATCATGAGGGTTTGAACCTATAGTTGCAGTTTTTGCACAATGGTTACTGTTCCCTCCCATGCTGATTTTGCTAGTGCATCTGGATGAGCAATGATCAGAACAGTTTCGGGCAGAATTGACACCTGTCTGGCTATCATGTCGATGTGCCAGTTACCATTACAACTGCAGAAGAAAGCTAATGTCTGGAAGTGTACAAATGTCACAGAACAATGATTCCTTGTCTCCCTTATACACCTACTAGGTGAGCAAACTAACTGTGTGGGTAAATTAGGCAAGCTTCCATTAAATCTGCTTCCAACATTGTTAATTCAAAAGAGGAAATGGGTTCATAGGAAAATACAAACAAGAAAAAACACCTATCAATTTTCTCACTCCTTAAATCAGTATACTTGCACTTAAGACTAGTATGTAATATACATTAAAAGGCTTAATGCCAGATATATTCAAGTAGGACTGGAAAAAACGTCTGTCTGAAACCTTGGTTGCGGGGCTGCAGTCCATAGACCAGTGAGTGGCCCTTCAGATGATGTTCGACTACAACTCCCATCACCCCTGATTGTTGGGTCATGCTGGCTGGGGCTGATGGGGCTGGAGTTCAACAACATCTGGAGGGTTCCCACCCCTAGTATAGACAATACTTGGACTAATGTACTGCTTTGGTATTTAGCAGCTTCTTAGGTTTCTACATTTATCCTGCTGAATATAATAGGAGGGATGATCGTAACCATGCTTATTTGGACACTGCTTTAAATGAGATTTGCTGCCCCAAGTAAATACACTTCAGAGTGCAATCTAAATATGAAAAAATGCAACAAACTGCATCTTAAAGCCAGATCCACAATGTAATTATGCTCTCAAGTTCTTGTTCTTAAACTTCAGGTTTAGGCCCAGAGGTAAGCACCAGTACACTGCAAAGTGCAGTGATGCTAAGATTCCTCCGGCCCCTTGGCATCTTAATATGCCCAGAAGCACTCTATGTATTTATGTTATGGGCAGGTGCCCCAAGTATTTTAAGTATCCATCAACACATTTGCTAAGGCTCAAAGTCTAAGCGAACTTAAAGCCAGATTTTATGCACACCTGGAAATAAGCTTCACTTAACTCAGTTAATTGAGACTTCCTTCCACTCAAACATGCATGCAGTCAGGCTAAATGGTTCTAATGCTTACCAAATATCTAGAAATGAACTTACTGCATGAAATGAAACTTACTTTCAAATATGCAAGTTTTGGTTCATGATCTTAGAATATAAGCCAGATAGACATTCTAAGTATATGTGTTTAGAATGACCGTTTTTTTAAACCTATTGTAGTAAGCCCAAATTGACTGAAGCCATATACCTGAATTCCAAAAGCTTTCCCAATTTCAGTATGAATTACTTCCAGGTATGCATGCCTTAAGTCTGAAATTCTCAAAACATTTAATAGAGTGTTTGCTTCTGAACATTTATTGCATGAAGTGATGTCTCACATCACCCTTTATTTCGGACACCAACATTCATTTCTTGACAGGAAGGTACACAAAGGTAATTGCATTCTTGTTCCCCCACCCCATATGTCGGAACCCACAAAAATCTATAGAAATATTCATGTTGATTTTGGTGGGTTTTAGATACAAGTCCTATATCCTCCCAGATAAAACGACTTTTCAGCCATAAGCAAAAAGAACCCTGTTTCAATGGACTTTTCTTTACATGTTCCATTTTCACATATTTAATTAAAAACCATGAGATAATAAAATAGTTCAGGTCAGATTGAAATAATCTTATTACAATGTCAAAACATTTATCAAAATAAGATTTTATGATAACATACAGAAGTATGATCATTTCTCCCCATTTGATAGGTAAATTATCAGTACTAGAATAATGAATAATGCACGGCAGTACAATTGGTCTTTTGTTTGTTTTTTTACATTGCTTGATCAAGCTGCAACATTCTCAAGCTGAAGTTTCTTGCAGAAATACAACTGTTCCATATAGAAGTTAATTTTTATTAGAACAGTTAAAATACATTACTTTAAAAACAAGCAGCTTAAAAATACTTGATTAAATTATTATAACAATGTTACCACTTACTGGGTCATTATAGTCTTATACTTTATAAGTATTTCACTGTACTTAACAATTATTGTTACACGTTTTGATATTTCATGGACCATGTGTTGCTGTTTTTTTTATGCCAAAAACAAAGAATGAGTAATTCTGTCAATTCTTACCAGTAATGAAGGAGTGTTGATATCTATATGTTCAAAGACTGTAAATTCCTTCTTTAATTTTACTGGTAGAAGCCAAGGCCTGTGCAATTCTGCTTTCACCCAATAGCGCACACTGCCATGTCTGCCTTCAAATGAGGTAGCAAGTGGTCTGTTCAGGACACAAAGGTCAAAGCTGAATGAGTCTTTATTTCTGTTGTTGTCTAGATTAAGTATACAGTGGGTAATAATAAGTTGTACTGTACTGTTAATGCATCATAGTATGTAATTAAGGATAATTTGTAGGATTTTGATGTTCAATTAGTTTGGGAGAAATATCTCTGTAGTTAATTGCTGAGCAGATATACAGAATACAACCATATTTGTACTGAAATTGCACTGTAGAATGCTACAAGGAAACATTAATCCAACCCACAACCCAGTTAAGCTGAAGTACTTGGATAAACACAACTTACTCCTCCAGTTGAATTGGAGCACAACAAATTTAAATCCAAGTGTTCCACCTTAACCTCATTTGGTAGCAGGCAATGTTTCTTTATTCTCACAAGGAATCGCTTTTTAAATATAGGGAGTAGGTTATACAGGCAGTAGCTAAATGAGGCCAACAAACTGCTTTGAAATAATTGACTTCCAGAAAGACCCAAACCTCTACTGTATTAAAGTCAGTAAGTATTTCAGTTCATTTATGTTTTCAAGGTAAGAGTCAATGAATGTAGGAGATGCTCCTTCAATTCCTGTAGTGCTTGGCTGTTCCTTAATAAAATTTTAAAAAATCCTTCCAGTAGCACCTTAGAGACCAACTAAGTTTGTTATGGGTATGAGCTTTCGTGTGCATGCACACGAAAGCTCATACCCATAACAAACTTAGTTGGTCTCTAAGGTGCTACTGGAAGGAATTTTTTTATTTTGTTTCGACTACGGCAGACCAACATGGCTACCTACCTGTAACTGTTCCTTAATAGTTACAGGTATGTTCTCGTGCATGAGAAGATACAAAATTATTTTTATTTAACCACTTTATGCTTGTATTTGAAAAGCTGCTTTTCAGAACTTCCAGGAAAAAAACAGCACCCATCTGTATACTCTGAAACTTTAAAGGAGGTATACAGGAGTTCTGTTAGAGCCAGAATGACATCATTAAATTTCTTAATGCACCTAGAATACCAGAATTAAAATGATAAAATTATACATTATTTTCAGCTAATATACTCTTATCTATGATACTAAGAAACAGGCTCATTAAAAAAGAATCACTACTATTAGAGGTTGAGCTGATGGCTTTGGTGTCTCATCATTATTCTCATGCCAGTTCTGCAACCTACATGAGGTCAGCTAACCTTTTCTCATCTAGGTTTGCAGGGTACATTTCTACAGGTTGCCCTGCATAAGTAGTTCTATCTGAGAATTTCCTACAGATTCTTCCCCCCCCCCTCATAAGTTTCATCAATTAACACATTTATTTCATTGCACATTAATTATACTCCAAAAACATACTTTTAAAAAGCAGCCTTCTAACTGGAGTAACTACATTTTGTCACATTGCATCTTTGGAAAGGAACCCCATAGGATGCTGAGCACCTGCAAATGCCACATAGGCTAGAAAACTGCAGACACTCAAGAAGGCTCTGCGTGAGCTTTCAATATGCAACACGAAAGCAGTGACTGCATCGTTTTGCTGCAAGGCTTACAAACATGGTTATTATTCCAATTTCCTTTATTAAAATCTCCTTCTCTCAGCCTTCCATCCTTCATGGTTTCCTCCAGTCACTTTCTATGTTTATCTATCTATAATCTCATAATGTTTAAGCCACTGATGTGCATATATATCACTCCCCTCCCCCTCTCTTCTAGTATTTGAACTCATAATCTTACAATGTATTTTCAGACCTTCCTCCTAATTTCCTATTTTTAAAAGACTTTAATGCTACTAATTCCTTTGTCATTACCTTCCTTTGACCTATATCTCTTCTTCTTCTATCCCTCTAATTCTAGCTTTCTTTATATAATCACTATCTTACAAACACCGAGCCACTGCCTTCATTGAACATTTCCTCAACACTCATATTTTATCCTGCTTTGTTCTGATTTATGTCTTCCTGGCTGTTATGTTTCAACATGTTCAACTGAAACAACAGGCTATACAGTTCTGTACACCCTTAATTTGACGTGGAAGTCATGCCAGCAGCTCTAAAAGGACCAGTGATCAATCCTTTATCCCATTTGTAGCAAACCAATTAGGTCATGAGCTGAGCAAATAGAGTATCTTGGGTGAGCAACAGGATTTAAAAGGGAATTACTGACCAGAAGGCAATAGCTGGTCCAATTTTTTTCCATTATTTTGCTATTATGAATTAAAGCAGCCTCTTAATAGTTGATCAGGACAATGCCCTTGCAGCATTTTCTAGTGCAATCTCCATGACCATTGAAAAGGGTTTTTTCTTCCCTCTGCCCCATCTCAACCTATGAGTTTTAGGACTATTGATTTGTTGCCAGTATGCACTTTGCCAGTCTCTGACACAACCCAAGTAGTGCATATACTTACGTCTGTGGAAGCTCAAAGCTGAATGCATATTCGTGCCGTCCTGAATGAATGATGTGGAGGCCTTCTTCAGAATTGTCATCATCTAGGAGGGAAAAACCCAATATGCTATTCCACCTGTAAATATTGTACACATATCTTAATATATTATACAGGATTTGTACAGAGAGGAATCAGTGTAAGCATTATTAGTGGGGAGGGGCAAAACTGAAAACATCACCCTCAGTTTTGTTGTTCCATTGACCTGAATAGCTTTCTATTATAGTAACTGGTCTGTGATTAATTCCCAATATGAATTTTAGTTTCAAATTGTTATATTAATAACAATTCTTTGAATATATTTAAATTCAGCAGCTGCTTTTATTTCAGCAATATTCATCCCTGCGAGCTTTTCTTCTGTTATCTTCCCCTGTGTCTGACTTCAGGCTGCAAGCTCCTTGCAGGTAAGGTGGTATTTAATCTACTATGCACCAATGTGCCTGCTACATTTTTTATTTCTTACTGATGAATGCTTAGCAGCAATATTAAAAATAATAATACTGATTTAATACCAAGTACCGTATTTAGCTTACTGTCCGGTCAAAGTCAATATAATTATTTCCAAATAAGGCATTTTGAGAATAAGGGTGTTACTGAAACCCATTCAAACATAAAACTTTCTTTGTCCTTTTAAGGACACTTTGAAAGTGTCAGAAATTGACATTGACAATACCACACAATAATTGGAAATATCTCAAAAGGTGCTTTTGGACTGAATCTAGCTGACGAGATGAAGTACAGAGGCAATGTTCGTTTTAAAGGTGACCTTCCTTGCCCTTCGAATTCCTGGATACCTTAAATATCACGGAAGGCTTGGTTGAAATTCCCACAAAACTAGGAAAAGGGTTGCATATATCTCAAGATGCGGAGGGAAATTTGGGTTAAGACTATATTGTTAAGGTTTGTGGCAATATATGAAAAGGGTGATCAAGCACCGGATCTAAAGGTGCAAATCAGTTAGCCATGCCTTCTGACTGGTGCCCTTGAAATTCATAGGGGGGGGGGGAGAAGTGCACAAAAGTCATTGCACGACAAAGAACAGCTTCCTTGCCTGTCCACACCCTCCAGGCTCAAAATATTATACAGAGACAACCGTAAAGGAACTAAGAATGTCATTACGTACAGGCAAAACGTACTAAATGTACTAAATCTAAATGCAAGTTAAAACTCCCTGGCGTCTTCAGAATGTAGAAACGGTGGGCCATTATAATTGTGTGGTTTTTCCCCCCCTGAAAGAAAAGCTTTCGTGTGATTCGTGTTAGTGTACGTCGTTTTTAAATATGTATGTTAATTTTTTTTCCACTGGGGCTTTTGTTTTTAGAATCTTCCCCCTTTTCCTTTTTTTCCTTTCTGCCAGCTCAGCAGTTTCCCTTCAGCCTCAGCAAGAAGAGCAGCAGCAGCAGCAGCAGCAGCCGAACTGTGGTAAACAAGTGCTGAGCTGTCAATCACAGACTAGACTCGAGCAGGAGAGGACCGGCCTAAACCGGTGCGAGCAGAGTCCCAGCCAGCCAGCCGCTCATATGCATACAGTATACATTGCGCTTCCCGAGCCAGCCTATTTGCTCAGCGGCTCCGCACCCCTCAACCGAACTTGCTTCGTCGTAGGCGTCATAGAAGGGGGAGGGGGGAAAGGGAGGGCGAGGGAGAGAAGAACAGGCGCTTCTTCCCCTTCTTCGGCTTCCGGTCCCTGTGCTTGGCATGGCATGGCTCAGCAATGCCCTTTCCGGCTAACCGGTGGAAACGTGACAAAAGGCAGCGGCCCCTTCGCCACAATTAAAGCAAAATGCAAAAGATTGTGTTTTTTTTGGGGGGGGGTGGCTGGGCGGAGAGAGAGAGAGAGAGAAAACGGGGTTCGCATCTGCAAAGCTGCATCCAGGGAACTGTTAGGTTCGCTAAAAGCAAAGGCTGCAGTTAAGCGGGACGTGGGGATCTAAGGCGCGCGCACCCCCCTTGCAAATATACCTTTGCCTGAAATAAAGGAAAGCTCCTTGCGTTGCCCTGTAGGGCGAAGATTTGTAATAAGGGGGGTGGGGAGGAGAATGATTGTCGTATCTTTAGAATAAGGAACCCGCCGCCCATTTTAGGTCCGCAGCCTTTCTGGGGGACACGGGTGCTAACCCGGGCACCTGTAAATTACCAGGGTAGAACTGGCAGAACACGTGCTTGGCATTGACACGGTTGCATACGTTCAATCGCTGGGGAGGGCTGCTGCCCGCCAGTGCCGGCGATACCGAGCTACGCGGACCAACGATCTGGCTCCCCTGTAAGGGGCAGCTTGATGTTACTTGGGGGAATCCCGGTTCTACGCGGTTTAAGGCTGCAGCCAGCCAACATTATATTTCTCCCATGCAGGGTGTAGAGATTGGTTTCCAATTCACGCAGGCTTCCAATGGCTGCATTTAGCGGCCCAACCCCAACTGGCATGGCATTTGAGCAACGCTTGCTGTTGATGTCATAACTTGTTACACACACACACTAAAGATTCGGCCATGTTCCTTGGGTTTGACCCCACTACTGCTGATTTGTGGACAAGAGTGGACTTTGGTTGTACGTGACGGCGTGCACATCCACAGCCCGACGCTGATGGAATCCACATGTTCCGTACCTCCCTCCCCTCTTATTTCCAAGCATCCGCGGCTGTTAAGACGTGGCAACGAGGAGCCCTACAGATCGGTTGGCCCGCAATCCGATGCGTCCTTTTATGCACTCGAGGGACTAGAAAGACCCCGCTAAAGAATCCGGGGGCGGACCCCCATTGTTTTAATGGGTCTGAACTTAAGAGGGGGGGGGGAGAAGGCTTCAGTATGCAACTTTCACCAACCCACAAAATGCACTGGAGAAGCCTGGAGCCCGTCTCTTGAGGTGCAACAGCACCAGGTGCGAGCAAGCAAAGGTGCCCCTTAGAACTGGCCCTTGCACTGCAGGGTGTATGCACTTTCACACGTGCCGGCCAGCTAAGTTAAGCGCTGCAGGGCCGGACACAAAACAGCTGCGGCGGGACAAAGGGGAGCCCGTAGCGGACGACAACCCGCTACCGAGAAGACAGGCACCCGAAAACCAGTCCGCTCAGCCGCCCGCCTTGCAAGACACTGGCGAGATCCGGAAACGAGAGCCCCGCCTCCTCTCACCGCTCCACCCCCCCGCCCTCTCGGGCTCACCCCCTTCCCAATCAAGGCCAAGCATTACCTTAGCAACAGGCTAACAAACCCCGGCGGGCCAATGACGGTGCGGGTGCTGGGCGGGGTTTCCTTCCGCGAGCACGCTAGGCTGAGCAGGGTTTCTGCCTTCCGCGGCTAAGTCATTGAAACTCCCTCGGCCAGCTTGACTTGGTGCTGGGCGGGAGAGGGGAGAGGGCAGAGGGCGCGGGGCTCACCAGCCAAGCAGGCCACTCGCTGCCTTTGGCGGCACAGGAGAAAAGGATGAATGTGCTCAGCCAAGGTCCTCCCCATAGGTTCAGATACTCGAAAGCTTAGGTTTCGGCCATTATAAAGGCACGCAAGGACACACACACTCACGGGTGGTTGGGGTCCTAGGATGCAGCCACGGCATTAACAGGTGCAAGCTCAGTTCTCCTTTCTGGAAAAAGGCACTGAAAATAGTCTCTTCTTTCGCTTGCAGCCCATCCTCTTTAAAAAGCTGCATGGGTTATTTGTGCGTGCGTAGCTTGGGTGTTTTCCCCCCTTTTGCATATCTGTTACTGGGCAGCAGCGTTTTAAGATTCCCAATGCCGGGGGTAGGCTATGCACTTTTGCACACCAGCTGAATTAAAGGGTAAGCAGTTTTAAGACTGCACAAAATTCTTCCACTTCCCTGATTAATACGTTTCACACACACACCCGCCCATCCTTTGCAAGCAATACAATATATACTGTGCAACTTCCTAGTGCATTAAAAAAAAGCAAGACACTGGATCTGAGCCTTCTACAAAATTCTCGTATCTGCAGCAAATCTACTGCATATATATATGTGTATATATATATTTATATGAGAAAGCGCAAGGCAAAATTACATAACCAGTTTTAACATTTTCTTGTGCTAGGAATTAAGTCATCGCCACCACCTGACGCGTAGAACCAATCTGCTGTGAGGAGAAGGAGCACCCCCTCCCTTCTCTTCAGTACTGGTCCCAAACAGGATTGAACCGCTTCTAACAAAGGGTGGAAACTTCAGAAAAACAACCTTAAGAGTCTCCTATACTTGCACACTGATGCCATTTGGAACAATAGATTAACAATGCGAAGACCAATTAACCCCTCGACGAGGTTGATCCCCGTTTTCCTAATCAATGTGGCTCTCAAATTGTAGAATTCTTCGCAATGACATAGCCCATTGCATGGACTGCAGAGAAGTCCCCAACTTCGAAATGATGCCCTAATTCAATAATGGATTCGCCTACATGAGGGTTCTCCACCCCCCACAACATAGCTTTTACATATGCCTCGTTGGCAGAAACGTTATAAAGGAACAAGGCTAATTTCCCAACTTTCCCGAGCTTAAGGGAATGGGAACGTGGACCTACACGTGGGGTGCTGAAAGCAAGTGTCAAAATAAACCGCAGGGAACCCTTTCTCTTGCTAACAATTCTCCATCCTGAAGGCGACATCACTTGCCAGCTCGAAACCCCGAACTGGTGGCATTAGCAAAACAATTGTTGGGGATCATTTAGGTTTCGGTAGGTTGATGCAAAATCCCCCACCCCACATTAAATTTCTTTTTTAATTATGAAGTAGGTAGGGTCTCTTAAAGAGCAGGCTAGAGTTGGAGAAAAGTATTATCTGGAGCCACTTTATAGATGTACCAAGATAGGGGGGGGGGGTTTCACCCTATTTGCTTCCTTACACATTCTATGGCTTTAAATAGCTATGCATCTGACGCGGTGCTCCTAAACACTTACAGGAGAGCAAGTTCCATTTCATTCAGTGGGGCTTACTTCTGAGTAAGCGTGCTAGGGATCAGACTGCAGTGATCAAAAGAAATTTGCCTTCCGATAGAACCCCCAGCCCCCAAACAACCCGTCATTTTAGAGTAATCAGTTAAAAATTCAGACTTACCTCTTTCGTGTCCAATTAAGATATCTTTATGGTTAAAATATTCTACTTCTTCAGTGTAATTCTGTGTGTAGGCAGTGTTTGATCCAGCATTTCTAGATTCAGTCCAGCGTACTTTTGCATGTCCTCTTGCATGGATTTTAAGCGATTTGACTCTAATTTCCCCAGTCACTTCTAAATTCACCCTTCCTGAGACTGTATCCCCGCTAGAATAGACGGGGACGTTGCTGTCATTAAGACAGTCAAAGCTTATTGTCAAACTCTTCACCTTCCCCAGCACCATGTTGAGTTTTTTTGTTTTTCAATATAACAAAAGTCTATAAAAATATACTGTAAGAAAAAAAAGGAGGGGGAAGAGAGAGAAAAAAGTCAAGATCTCATATAAAAATGCGATCTCCGCTTGACACACACTGATCAGCTCCTCTGCCCTGCGAAAAAGGCTGCGGGCAGGATCAGCGTGTTCCCCTACGAGCACTTCATCGGGGTTGCTTAAAAAGTAAGCAAGGCGAGACGCCGCGCACAGCTGCTCTCCAGCTCTGTGGTCTCCTTACAAAGACAAGCGACTGGCCGCTGCCTGCTCGCTTTAAGGAGCTTTGTGAAAAACAACCCCAGCGCGCAGGCGCGGCGCTTCTCCCCTTATACAGTAGGTGTAACAGAGGCAGAGCGGCGCGCTCGGCTGCGTGCGAGGCAGCCTTCTTCCCTTTCGCGTGCAATGAAAGCTGCCTTTTGCAGCGAGAACAGCAGTTATAATACGGCCGTTAGAAGAGGAATGCATTGCTTTCCTAGGCTGTGGAAGCAAGAAATGGTCAGAGGAGAAGGGTTGGCTTACCGGTTAGAGCTCCTCCAAACAGCCGAGCCCAGCTTAGGAACCTCATAGCGTTTCCTGCTAGGTTGTGATGGGGGAAGACTTGCAATGGCTCTGCTGTGCGGAACCTGCATTACAAAGAAGCGAAATTCTTGTTTAAAAAAAAATAAAAACCGCCACGGTATACCAGGAATAACACTAAATGGAAGCAGTGACGGAACTAGCATCTTCTCAGAGGGGGGGAAATCTCCGCAGTTGGGGAGATTGCTCTGCTTTGCCTTGCATTTAGTTCTAGCTTTTTTTAAAAAAGAAGAAGATACGTTTGGAAGTCTATGCTAAGGGCCTGGGCATCTAAAATCCACTTGCAAATATTAGCAGGTTTCCTATATGAAGACAGCATTCTTAAAAGCGCCCGAGGTGGTTTTCTTATTGAGACTTATGCTATTAAAGCCCAATCGTCGATGTGATTTGCATTGCTGCTGTTAGAATTTATCTGCCTTGTGCCATCTTTTTTTTTTTTTTTTAAAAAATGCTGTATTGGCATTGGTCAGTTGATTTGATACAGTTTTATTAATTTGTTTAACAAAGATGCATGAAAAACAAGGGTCGATTCACTTTGGTTGGTTTCTATTATATGCATCTGCTCTGAAACAAGCCCTGTTGAGTTAAATGAGATTTAATTCCTGGCAAGTGTGTACCAGGATCACAGCCTTCAAACCATTAGTGGGATAATAGAGCACTGCTTTCACTAACAATCGTACTAGTCATTGGCCTCTTCAGGTATTTTGCAAACAAAGCTTTTAGTCAAAAGGTACAAGGAGTACATGGTTTTTGGTGTAATCACAGTATATTAGCTGTTCAAAAGTTTTGTTCTCAAATTATTTGCTTCTCGTTGTACTTCTAAGGGCCAGATGAACCCAGCATTTCCTGAGTTGATAAATATAGTTTACATATTTTATTTTGAGCATATGTATTTCGGCTGAAACTTACTGGGCTAGCTAGCTCAGATTGCAGCGTGGCTTTGAGCTGAACTCAGCATTTCATGAGGAAGTTACTCACAAGTAACCAAGTACTTTAGCGCAGCAGTTCTAAGCATACATGCCAGGAGGTAAGTTTCACTGAACTCTCGGTAGTGCTCATTGCTGAGTAAACATGCTTATGAATAGACTGCAAAAGTTTAGGACTTCAGTTACATAGAAGTATTTGGTCAAAAAGTCATTCCTGTTTTGCTTGGTTGACACCTAGTGGAATTCCAGTACAGTACTCTGAGGTGATTCTGTTTGTGTTTCCGTGCCACCTTGTGGTGAACATGGTGAATGAACTGCAAGCTATAGACACATTTCATTGGAATGGGTAGACCTTGCGTGCCTGTAGCATGTGCCAAATTTTATGATATGTTCCCAGAAAAGTATACATAAGGGTTTTTTTTAATGGATGTGCTAGAAAGTCTGTTTTGATTTTGTGCATGCATATATTTAATATTATTTCACCATATAATAATTCTCAGTGCTTGAGACCTTTTCTCTAGGTTTTCAGCTGTGTTGCCTCCTTTTCTTTTTCTTTTTCACGTTTCCAAATAATACAGATGGATTTTAATATTTTGTGATCCTATTGGAACCAGGCAGAGGGCCTTCTTGGTAGTGGCGCCCTCCCTGTGGAATGCCCTCCCTTCAGATGTCAAGGAGATAAAGAATTTCACAACTTTTAGAAGAGACATGAAGGCAGCCCTATATTGGGAGGTTTTTAATGCTTGATTTAAAAAAAAAAGTTTTTAGATAACGTTATATGCTGCCCACAGTGGCTGGGGAAACCTAGCCAGATTGGTAGGGTATAAATAATAAAATAATAGTTGTTGTTTGTTGTTGTTATTGGAAATTCCATTGCTGAATAATAATGCTTGGAAAGCAGCCAGGGAGTGCTAACTGGATGACTTTGATTCCTATGGCTTCTCTGGAAAGGAAACAAACTACAGTGCTGTGTTACCTACTTAGAAGCAAGCCCCATTTAATTAAATGGGAGTTAACGCTCAGATAAATGTGCATATGGTTGCAGCCTTAGTCTTGAAATAAACAATTCTGATATCAAGACAGAGGCCTGAAACTAATTCAGAGGCAGAGACAGGGAGGACAAAAGCAGTAACCTACCCTGTGAAGTGAAAATAAAATGAAGGAAAGCAAAACAAAATTGGAGGGGGGGGGATAACAACAGAAGCAACCCCATTTTCTGGTCGCTTTGTAACCCTAGGAACTGTTAATATTTGTAATGCAATTTCAATGGAAATGTATTTCACATTGAATAAATGATGTTGTGGAAAGATGGTGGCAGTTGGAAACAGGCAGTTGACAGTTGGGAGCTGCTTGGTTATTCAGTTAGTTCCACCTTGACTATGAAGGTGAGAGGGTGTGGGGACTTCATGCAAATGCTGTCTGGAGCAGTTTGTAAATAATACTACTTGTTCAAATGTTGCCAGCCCGACAAGTAAGATTTATTTTCAACTATTTGTGTAAAGCATAGATTTTTAAAAAATAAAAAATCACAAATAGCTAACAGAAACAAGCCTTGTTTATATGTTGGTGATGTGAGCATTAAGGGGAATATTCATTTGATATTTCTTGTTACGGCACAGGCTGCACACGAACGAAATGTAACGGATCTCTGAGAATCGAGGTTTAGTTAGCAATGCTTATTGCTCATGCGTATTAAACTAGAACGATGAGGTAATTATGGACATGCGTACTAAACCGAAATGAGGTAATGAAATATGATTGGTTAAATTGAAATCCTTTTTTTAAAATGTTATAAATACCCCTGCCCAGACCTTTGGGAGGGGTTACAGTTTTTGCGAAATGATTCGGCTGTAACCTGTTGCTTTTGCAATAAATAACAAAATGGACTCCTAGCTCCTTTGCCTCTGAGTTTTATTGGCATAGCTCAGAAGATATGCCATTTCGGCCCATTACAACATTAGTCCTTATATTAATGTATATTCTGCCTTTTTCCCAGCCTGGAGCTCAAGGTGGCTAACAGATAAGAATACAAAAACACAGATAAAGCAGAAAAGAGAATCATTAAAAAGTAACTAGACACTGAAAGAATTAAAATGATCAATTAAAAAGGAAGATAATAACAAGAAAAACATCACAGTGCCAGCCCCAGCCCTTTCCTTAAAAACAGTCAGTTCCCAAAGGCCTATGGCCCTCACCTGGATATGATTCAGCCTACAAAAGTTATTTTAAGTAGTACTGTACACCTGTACAAAACATTTATTTATTTATTTGTTGTTATTTGTGTTAGCTACAAATGTAATCCAAGGTGCATGTGAAAACATCACATCTCTGCTCTTGGGCTTCAGATCATTGCCCGAGTTCACCTTCCTCAAGTTGGTGAGGTCTTGCTTAACAATCTTGATTCATTCCTCTGCCTATTTCTTTCTCTTCTTTACAGCAAAATCAACAGACAGTGAATGATGTCAGCTGGTTTTAGCTGGTGGTGCCAGTATGTTTGCTATGATTCAATTGAATACGTGACAGAGTTGCTAAGCTTTTAAAAGTTAAGTAGAAATGGAAACTTCAGAAGGCGTGGGTTCTGCCCCTGCTGTAACTAGGTTAGAGAGGAGTGGTTAAGAGATCAAGCTGTGAGCCAGGAAGTGCCTGACTCAAACTTCACTTATGCTACAGACTCACTCTGAGGTTGCCTTGGGTAAGCCACTTTCTTTGAGTCTCAGCTGCCCCAATCTGTTTTGAACATGGCAACAGTAAACTTTAAAAATTCTATATTTAGTCATCAAAACATCTTTTTCAATCTATCTGACCATATTATAGGTTAAATATTACTTAAAATTTATCATTAACAAGTTCTGGCAGTTGTGTGGGTCACCTTAAGTCGTACAAACGTGACTTCATAGAAAATACAGCATTACCCAATAAATTGTTCATTTTAACTTTTTTGTGTAGAAGGGAAATGAAAAAGCAGCATTCGTTGCACACCTGCTCTCTTAAGTTGTAATAGTGTATTTACAACTCACTCTGTCACTATATATAAGGCTCTGGTGACTTCTGTTTCAGTGTATCTGAAGAAGTGTGCATGCACATGAAAGCTCATACCAAGAACAAACTTAGTTGGTCTCTAAGGTGCTACTGGAAGGATTTTTTTAATTTTTAATTTTGTTTTAGTGTATTTATGTACTACTTATAAATTGTCTTTCAGGGGGGATTTAAAAACAATTCTATTTACCCAGGCATTTGAAATCACTAACTGAGATAATGTTTTTAACTGTTCTTTGAATGCTAAGAACATAAAAAGAGGCTGCTGGATCAGGCCAGCGGCCCATCTAGTCCAACATCCTGTTTTCACAGTGGCCAGTCAGATGCCTATGGGAACTTTTAAACAGGACCTGAGCACAAGAGAACTCCACCTTACTGCAGTGTCCAGTGTCTGTTATCCAGAAGCATACTACTTCTAATCTGTCTAATCCTCTTTAAAAACCATCCAGGTTGGTGGCCATCACTGCTTCCTGTACTGCATGAATAAGTACTTTTAAAAAATCTGTCCTGAATCTTTCAACAGCTTCATTGGATGTCAATACATGTTACGAACTTCCAGGCCCTTTTTTCCCCAGCCGAAACTCAGCTCTCAGATGAGGAGCACAGGGCTGAGCTTGCTGCCTCAACTCAAAACAGGTGTAGAGCAGAGAAAGACTCCGCACCAGTTTGAGCAAGCACCAGGACACGTAAGCATTTTAAAAGCTTCTATTCCTTTCTGCCTTAACTGTTGGCTTCTCATGAGAGAGGCAAAGGGAGTTTCCCAGGAGCATAGCTTCTCTGGGAGCCGAACTCACAACAGAGAAACCGGGAACCGTGCTATTGAGTTCTGTGGCCTCAGCCTCCCAACCTTTACTTGAAGAAACTGAAGTGACACCAAACTGAAGTGACACACACAAACACACACACATCTTTGTGGAAAGTCCAAAGTTCTCAGGGGGGTAGTTCCGGCATCTTTTTTCCTACCCCCAGCCTACTGCCACTGCACCCTGGGCATAAGCTTTTTTGTCTATGGGACCCCTGCCTTCAGCGGCTTCCGTTTAGTCCCCACTCAATTGCATCTGCCAACCCAGCCTTAAATTTTCCCTCCCCTCACTCCTGGGCACTTTCACCCTTCCTACGTACACCACCTCCCTGGGATTAAGCCTCATCTGCTACCTTTCAAGCTGCCTTCCCTTCAGACAGAACAGTGCTCTATAGAGACCTCACCATTGTCTAAACTGATTGACAGGGCTTCAAATCCCTTTTGCACAGGCCTCCCTGAACATGCCGGCCTGAGGGATTTCCCTGGCCCCAGTTGCATGCTCTACCCCTTCATCTACAGACCTTCCTATAGACCCTTCATTCGCAAAGGAGGAGGAGAACTCCATTTTATGGCTGACTCTTAACAGTTTTATTCAGCATAAGGACCAGGGTAGCAGGAGGCAGAAGCATGCACCCCCACTCACCCCCACACCTATCATCTCTCTGTCCCTTTCTTCCTTGCGCTCAGATGCGCGCGCGCACACACACACACACATATACTGCCTGGAGATCATACCTGCAGACAGGTCCTATAGATACTTACTCAGGGCCCAGCGTCTCTACCTGGGCAGTTCAGGCAAGCAGAGTGAAGTGGGGATGCAGCCTGGAGAGGTGAGGTCACAAAGCTTGGCCCACTGACATCAGGGGTCAGCCTGCCTGGCCTTAGAGACACTCTGAAGTCATAAAGCCTGTCCCACTGACTAGCCCCTTTCTGCCTGGATACCACAGCTAGCTCAGGAAGGAAACCACCCTGGTCTCATAGACGGTCACTCAGGGAGCTCACAATACCTTACCCACTGACATCATGGTCAGCTCAGGGAGAAGCCTTTCTAGTCTTGTGCTGATTTGCAAAGCCCTGCACAACTTGGGCCCAAAACATGATTCCGTATGATCTCAGAAAATTGATTGTGCATTACTGCACATTTACTGTCCATTTGTAAACATATGTAGGTAGGTGGTTCCAGCAATAGGGAGTGAATCCACACCAGTTCAATTATTTCATTGGTGGGTGTATATCAAGATCACAGTCACCTTCTTTGTTGACCTGGGCGTGGATAACCTGTTGAAGGGAAGTGTTTTCAAAGTAACTACACACACCCTAGTGGACAGCAGAAGCTAGAGTCAATCTAGATTGAAAACAGCATGTTGAAGATAAGCATGAAGGTTCCAGATGGAGAAAAACCACACCTTTGTGCTACAGATAATTTTGTATATACGCAACCTATGTTGTTTGGGAACCCTAAGTTGTTCCTCTTTATAGATGTGACCTAAGTAGCACAGTATACAACAACACAGAAGTACCTCCAACATTGCTTCTCATAAGATATGAATGAGTCATAGATTCTCCCTCCCTCTTTCAAGAAGTCCAAGGATTGCAGACTGAGATTAGTCTTGCTTACTACATCTTACATAACATATGGAGACACCAAGGTCTAGTTTGTACAACACGGCAAGCCTTGGGAAGAGAAAAGCAATTTGTTCTTGGCTACGGCTCATGGTTACTGAACCTAAGGTTACCAGACATCCACATTTTCGGGGGACAGTCCCCGGATTTACAAATCAGTCCCCATACAAAATCAATTGAAGTTGAAAAGTGTCCCCAGATTCATTGAAAAAAATCTGATAGCATGTTTTGCAAACTGGGATTTGTGGTTGATCAGGTTAAGTAAAACCTTTACTTAGCTCAGTGCATCACGAGGACAAAAAGGGGGGGGGGCTGGAGAGGAGCAAAGCAGCCACAACCTCCTCCCCAGAAACACACACATTTGCAGGTAATCTGTAGTATGGTTTACCATGCCATGTGAATCAAGCCTATATTTCCTTTAAAAATTCCTTTTTATAGCCCCTTGACCTTAAGAGTTGATTTCTGTCATGCACAGTGCAAAAAACGTGGAACTAAACCCAAGACTAGACAAGAGTTTTTTATGCAGAAGCTGCTCAAATGGCAGACTTGGACCTTTTACTACTCCATCTGAGCAGTTTCTCATGAAGTGCTTTTCATGGGCAAAAAACATGCAATAGATCTGGATTGTGTGTGGACTACATAGAATAAAACAGGTTTTCCTTCTCTATTGATTCCAGAATAAAGTGTCGTGTGTATACGCAGCCATAGTTACTTTTTAAAAACACTTTCTGAAGCAGTGTGGAATGCAGACACATGTTGTTGTAGAGATGCCATGCATGCCTATGCAGACATTTTGAAAGAGACAGAAATTTCGTCAAGGATTACAAACTTACAACCCTTCTTGCTTGCCCTGTTTGTACCCTGTGGGTTTCTACATCCTCCACAGTGATAGGTGTGGCAGCATAGAATATATATATGTGTATGTACACACACACACACACACACACACACACACACACACACACACACGGTACTGGAATGCAGGTATCTTGTATTTTTAAAATGTTGAATTGTGGAAGAAACAAGTACAAGATGCCCACACTCACTGTGTCCTCCCACATAACTCTACACACTTGCTTTCTTTTCCACTGCCCTCCTTAGCATAAGATGGGAAAGTGCATTGGGAACTCTTATGCTAATAAAGATAATGGGAAATGTTGGCTTTGTTTCCAGTCACCTTCCTTCTATAGATTCAGCAGTCTCCCTACTCTACATAAGCAGTTTGGCACTGTCGCTTAAAGTGCAAATTCTTATTTACTGTATGTATGTATGTATGTATGTATGTATGTATGTATGTATGTATTATTAAATTTTCTGTTTTACAATTTAGAATATTCATTTATACAACCTTAAAATGTCAATGACATATTTCATTTTGCATAGCATAAATCCCTGCATATTTTATAGAAACTAAACCATTCAGTATTCCATTATTACTTTCATCAAAACTTATTTACACTGTTGAATTTATCTTAATGCTGCCAAACTTTTTCAAGTGTACACAATTCCCCCCATATATTCAATAAACATTTTCCAATTTGTTTTAAACAAATGTTCTTCTTCTCTCATTCTATAAGTTAGATGTGCAAGCTGCGCTATTCCATCAGTTTAAGTTGCCATTCTTCTTTGGTTGTGACCTCACTCGTTTTTCATTTTTGAGCTAACAAAACATGGGCCGCCATAGAGGCATACATAAATAACCTTTTTTAACACCTGGGAATTTCCATCTGAATTATCCCTCTTGAGTCCAATGGGACTTTCTCCCAGTTAATTGTGTACAGAACTTCAGCCTGAAGTTATTTTTCTGAGATGGCTTCCTTACTCAACACAATTCTGTGCTGAGGTTCATGGGGGTAGTGTTGGTTGATGGGTGACTGGCTCCTGATAACCACCTCTTCCCTTCCCAAAGTGCCAAGAACTGATGCTCAGCTGCACTGAAGCATTTTAAATATGGAATAGTCAAAAGTTGGGCTGGGTTAAAACACAGCTGATGGTGGCTGTTTATGGTAGGAGGACTCTGCCAGGATTTATCATGATTTAAATGGCTGTATCAGAATATTCTCCAGTTCTGATGTTAACTGTTAAAGCCTTTCTGTGGAAAATGTATACTGAGGGACAAAATAGAAAAGATCCATATCTAACTTTTGTGACTGACCAACTGTTGCCACCATAAAAATCATTTTGAACCATTTTAATTGCTTTTCCCTGTCTCATTAAACAATTGTAGTGTTGCCCTGCCACCTTGTGGCAAACTTACAAAACTAATATTTCTTGTTCAACTTACACCACTTAAGATTTCATTGTACAGTGTGCTGGAATAATCAGAGTAAAATATAATATATTTTTGAAACTTGCAATTTGTGCAGGGTTTTTCACCCCATAAAGAGATCATTCGCTGGTTTCTAAACAGAATAGATAAAGGGATTTCATTTATTACTTGTGCATACTGCCACCTGCTGTTATACTGAAAATGAATTGTTTTAAAGGAACGTGTAAATATACATTTAGGTTTTAGAAGAACTTGCCTAACCTGCTGTCCTCCATATGTTACTGGACTCAAACTCCCATCAGTCCCACGGATTCTGGGAGTTGTAGTCCAGCAACCTCGGGAGGGCAATGGTCTGCTCAGTGCTGTTCTCCTCAACTTAAGCCTGGAAAGTAGATCTCCAGATTTAAAGACATTTACTTGGAAGGAAGCTCTAAGTCACTGGATCTTGCTTCCAAGAGGACATTGGATCACGTTACATAATTCCAATTTTACAAATGGGGAACGTCAAACTATGTTGTAGCAACTTGCCAAATGCTATTTTAATCATTTGACTCCTACCTTTAAAAGTGCCTCTTCTCAGACCAACTCTATGACACATGTATGCTGACCTTAGCTTTTGGGACTCGTCTGCCAGCTGTACTAGACAGGCATCTAGCAGGCATCTAGACAGGCATCTAGCAGTTCTGCTATCTCCTTTTCCCTGCTTTGTAATCCTAGGCAGCCATTGCAAGGTGAAGATGATGTCTTAGACTCCACAAGCCCCTTGCTTCTCATGTTCACCTTTTCCTTGGGGAAGGAAAAACAAAGAGACTAGTTGAAGCCAGAGAGTTCTCAGACCAAGTCTACTTGGAGTGGTAACTGCAATATTTTTCTCTATAGATTGCCCAGAACAAGGTAGCTAGCATCCTTGTTAATGAAATTAAATAAGCACTGCTTTCTGGAACCCAGGGTGCAACTGGCTGAATACAAAATAGATTTTTGTGTCTTGCAGATCAAGATAGCACAATAAGGGGATTTTCTCTCTTGTTAAGTAGCGCACAGCTTTGAAGAGCAGCAGAGAAGCCATATAAAGTTTGCATTGTGACATCATCTCATCAGTATAAATGCCTTTATGACATCAACCTATCTCTGAGAGCCAGTCCACATCATGCTTAAACAAGTGTGCTTAGTCGGGCACTTTTATTTAGAGAAAAATCTACTGTCGTATTTGGCTGAAAACTGCCTGCCCTGCTTTGCTGTCTCCTACCAATGGCACTTTCAGGGGCAATAACTGAAATACCGCCTCTCTGCATATGAACCTACCAAGGCTTCGAGATCGTCTTGTGGTGTCATGAACTGGTAGGACAGTGGGAAGGAGGAAGTAGATCCTGGCGTGGGGTGTAGCTGGGACTGCGACACACCGGGGCAAGCTGGGGATGGGGAAGGAGAGGTTGGTGTAGGAAGTACTCATGGGGTGTGTAGTGTCGTCAATGACTGGAGGCAAGAAGTAGGTACAACATTTCTTTATTTCAGGTGCTGGAAGGACTCGGGGGAATGGGGAAAACTGGGGTTTATATAGAAACAGTTATCTAGTGGAGAGAGATACATTTTGGCAGGAGCCAATGGCACGGCTTCCCTCCTGTGGGAACCAATCCAACAGAGGATCCAAATTCTGCTCCCTGCCTCAGCAAATGGTTGCTGTTCCCGCTGTAACTAGTACATTCAAATAAAGACTGTAATACAACACAATACATTATGCTATCATCTAGACTGTGTTATTGCTTAATACACAACACCCCCCCACGCTTAGCGGGAATGACACACGTAGTCTTTCAGGAACTGTGGCTTCCTGCGATCTCTACCCGATCGTCTCACCTCTGGTGTTGTGACCTGAGGCATTGGCGGCTGAGGGATCTCCTCGGGTGTATTGGCTACCCCTGTCCCTGCTAATGGTTCCCCCAGCTCATTTTCTTCCGCCAACTCTGTGTTTTCAGCGGGTGGTGCACCGACTGTCTGCCCTGGCGGGGCATTAACCAGTGCAGGTGTCTCTACCTGGCTCGGGGATGGCGACTCCCCATTTAATGCAGAGGCGTTAGGTTCCTCGGCATCACTCCGGCTGGGTATCCTGCGTCTCAGCTGATCCACATGCCTGCGCCAGACCTGACCTTGTGATAACGTGACATGATATGACACGGGACCGGTGGCCCGTGAAATGACTCCCGGAACCCAAATCGGACCTCTGGCATAATTTCTCACCCACACGAGATCCTCCGGATTAAAGTGTCTCGTTCTATCCCCTTCAGGTGGGGGTGGCTCCCGTGCAGGACGCGAGGGCATCCTATCTGGATGCACAAAGTCCAGGACTGTCACCAATCTTCGGCCTAACAGCAGCTCAGCTGGTGATTTTCCAGTGGCTGTGCAGGGTGTGGCGTGCTGCAAGAATAGCATACGAGCTATCCGGGCTGCCCAGTCACCCTCCATTAGACGTGAAATAGCCCCTTTTGTGGTTCGCACCATTCGTTCTGCTTGACCATTAGAGGAGGGGTGAAAAGGGGCAGAGGTCACTCCTCGTATGAAATTGTCAGCAAGGAACCCTCTGAACTCATTTGACACGAATGCTGCCCCATTGTCTGACACCACTGTTCCTGGCAGACCATGCGTGGCAAACAAGCGCCTTAAAACTTTGATAACGGCTGCTGATGTGGGACTGGAAACTAAGGCTACCTCCAACCATTTCGAGTATGCGTCGACCACAACCAAAAATGTTTTCCCTTGAAAGGGGCCCGCGAAATCTATGTGAAGACGGTTCCATGGCGCCTTTGACTGTTCCCACTAATGAATAGGTGCCCCGGGAACCTCAGGTCGAACCTCTTGGCATGTTTTGCACGTGTTTACCCACATTTCTATTTCCTTATCCATCCCTGGCCACCACACATAACAACGTGCCAGGGATTTCATTCTGACCATTCCCGGGTGCCCCATGTGCAAGGTCTCTAGAATGCGATTCCTCAGTGGGTTAGGAATGACCACCCTGTCCCCCCACAGTATGCACCCCTTATGAAGTGACAACTCATGCTGCCGCATTACGAATGGGCGGAATTTTTCTTCTTGGCCCCCACTGGGCCACCCCCTCCCTACCCAGGCGAGGACTCGGGAGAGTGTGGGGTCCTTTCGCGTCCTGGCCGCCACTTCTTCCGCGGTCACAGGAGCGCCTGGCAGAGTTTCCAACATCGTGACCTGTTCGGCTGGTGCTGGATCACAATCACCAGTTCCCTGGAGTGGCAGCCGGCTGAGGGCGTCTGCGTGACAGAGCAATTTCCCTTTCACATGACATATTTTATATTGGAACCCATTTAAAAAGATCGACCACCTGAGCATTCTAGGAGACAGGATTTGAGGAGTTTGTTTGTTGGGGTTAAACAGGCCTAGTAATGGCTTGTGGTCCGTTTCGATTAGGAACGATCGCCCATACACATAGTCATAGAATTTCTTAACCCCCGCTACCACAGCCAATGCCTCTCTGTCAATCTGCGCGTAGTTCCTCTCGGTGGAAGTAAGAGTCCTTGAATAGAATGAGATGGGTCTGTCTGACCCATCCGCCTCTCTGTGGCTGAGCACAGCTCCCAACCCATATTGCGATGCATCACAAGCAAGTACGAGGGGCTTCGTTTCGTCATAATGTGCCAAAACGCTCTCAGCAGACAACATTCCCCTTATGGTTTCGAAAGCCTTTTGTTGCGGCTTTCCCCAATGCCAGACGCACTTCTTCTGCAGAAGCCTGTGCAAGGGCTCTGCCACCGCTGCTTTGTGCGGTAAAAACGCATGGTAAAAGTTTACCAGACCCAAAAATGATTGGAGTTCCGTTTTGTTGCTGGGTTTGGGTGCATTAGCGATGGCCCTAACCTTGCTTTCCATGGGGTGCACTCCCTCAGCATCAATGGTGTAACCGAGGAAATCCACCGTAGGAACTCCAAAAATACATTTCTCCTTTTTTAGATGGAGTCCAGCTTCCTGGAACTTGTAAAGCACCTGTCTGATGCGGCTTTCCAACTCGTGGGGGTTCCTCCCCGATATTAGGACATCATCAAAATACACGAGTGTGCCCGGTACTTCCCTTAATAACCTTTCCATAATGCCCTGGAATATTCCTGGAGCTACACTTACTCCAAATTGCAATCGGTTTACCTTAAATGTTCCTTTGTGGGTTACAATAGTCTGAGCCTCTGCGGTCTGTGGTGTTACAGGTAACCGCTGGTACGCCTGGGCAAGATCAATTTTTGCAAATACCTTGCCTCCCGCCAACTTTGCTAGCAGTTGCGACACCACTGGAATGGGGTAAGAATTTCCCCGAATTGCCTTATTTATTGTGCATTTATAGTCTGCGCAGATACGCACTTCCCCGTTTGCCTTTAGCGGGGTCACTATTGGGGTTTCCCACCGCGCTGAGTCAACTGGTTCCAATACCTTTTGCTGGACTAGTTTGTCGAGTTCTGCCTCTATCTTGGGCTGCAAGGCAAATGGTACTCGTCTTGGTTTAAGGCGGACTGGTGTCACCCCTTGGTCCAACTCAAAATTAATGGGGGGCCCTTTATAACACCCCAGACTGCCATCAAATAATGGTGTGAACTCCTCATAAAGCTTCTCGAATGTGTTTGGGGCTATTGTTATGGCGTTCAACCCAGATATGCCCAGCCCTAAAGCAGGAAACCAGTCTGTTCCCAATAGGCTAGTGCGCTTTCCCTTGGCAATCACCAGCTTAAGCACAGCCCTTTTGTTTTTAAAACTTACATTGACGGAACACATTCCAAGGATGTGTATCCTGCAGGCCGAGTACGATTGTAATGTGGCGGGGAATGGCTCCAATGGAGGAAGCTTACCCCCTAAAAAAAACGACCTCGCTGTTTTGTCGGAGACAATCGTGAATCCTGACCCAGAATCTACCTCCATCTGGCAAGGGTGGCCCTCAATGCTGACCTGGATTGATGCCTTCCCCTGAGCAGGAAACTGAACAGTCTTGCCCTCAATCTCGGTGAGGTAGTTGCAGTCGTCCACAACGTGTGCCGATGAGTTTTCCTGTCGCCGGGACGATCGCGGGGATCCTGATGTTCCCCCGGTAGCCGACCTGCATACCCGAGCAATGTGGCCCATTTTTCCGCAAATGCGGCACGTGGCATTCCGGAACCGGCACTTCCGACGTTCGTGCGCACCCCCACAACCGGGGCAGTCGAGTTTTCTTCCCTTTGTTCCCGATGAACCAGCCCCCAGGGATCCAACGGCGCGGGATGGGCTCTGGGACGGGCTGGACTCCTGGCTGCACATAGCGTGGGCTGTTTCTGCTGCCGGCCTGGTGCTTCGTTGTGGGGTTTTCTGCTTTTCCCCCTCTGCAGTCTCCGTGGCTAAGGCCTCGCGCACTGCCGTTGCTAGATCCACCTCTTCCTTTGCAGCGATTCGACGGCGGGCCTTACTACTGCTCAGGCCGCCAATGAACTGGTCAAGCAGCGCCTCCTCAAGAGCCACGAACTGACATTGCCTCGCCAGGACCTTCAGCTCAGCAAGGAACATGGAGACCGATTCGCCATCCTTCTGCCTCCTATTATGGAACTCTATGCGGCGTGTTGTCTTAGTTGCTGCTGGGGCCAGGTGCCTCGTAAGTTGGTCTGTTATCTGCGCCAGCGTCGCTGTTTCTAGCGTGAGAGGAGCCACCAACCCTCGGGCCAACTCGAAAACTTCGGCACCGCAGCAACTCAGAAAAACAGCCTTCTTCCTGTCGCTGTTGGTGATTCCTTGCGCGGCAGCAGCAAAACCAAAACGTTGGAGATAGGAATCCCAAGCCTCCGCGGCTCCCGGTTTGAACGGCTCAATTATCTTACTTCCTGCCATGGCGTGATCAGGAGCGTTTACGACTTCTTCCTCCTCTTCTGCTGACTCCGGATGCCGATCACTGTCCTCCATTTACGGCAAGCCGGATCCCATCCTCGTCGCCAGAATGTAGTGTCGTCAATGACTGGAGGCAAGAAGTAGGTACAACATTTCTTTATTTCAGGTGCTGGAAGGACTCGGGGGAATGGGGAAAACTGGGGTTTATATAGAAACAGTTATCTAGTGGAGAGAGATACATTTTGGCGGGAGCCAATGGCACGGCTTCCCTCCTGTGGGAACCAATCCAACAGAGGATCCAAATTCTGCTCCCTGCCTCAGCAAATGGTTGCTGTTCCCGCTGTAACTAGTACATTCAAATAAAGACTGTAATACAACACAATACATTATGCTATCATCTAGACTGTGTTATTGCTTAATACACAACAGGGTGATAGAGGATGGCAGGGGGATGGGGGTCAGTGCGCAGGAACCAGAGCAGTAGGGCCCATCAACAGAGTCAGAGAGGCCCCTGTCTCCACAAACATGGCAGACTCTGAGGCATAGGGAGCAGTGGAAGGTATGCTCAAGGAGAATGAGACCGGCAAGGGCCCACAGCCCAGCTTCTAGCTGGCCAGGTGGGGCTTGTGAGGGATCCTATTCCCTCCCCTTCAACACTTCCCCAGCAGTGACTCTCCCTAAGTTTCACTGACAACTAGCATGAATCCTTCGGTGTTCATATGGGAGTTGTCTCTGGGGTACCTCAGGGCTCTAAGGTTGAAAACCTTTTGCCACCTATGGGATCTCCCTACCAGGGTTCCCAACTACTGCAGTTTGCCTCCCCTTTAGGCAAATAAATGGCACACTTGGCTTCACTGTCCAGCCCTCTGTATGACAGGAGAATAAGCAAACTGTTTCCTCTTCCCCAGGAAAGCTTTGTTCTCTCCTCTTAGTCACACTTCTTAAGGTACTGATACACTTCCAGAGTCAACGAACGTTTAAGCACATTTAACTTTATTAGGTAACTTGAAAACATGGATGTCTCGGGTTATTACTGGTACAAATCTTCTTCTCATGTAATTCAGCTTTGTTATAATATTTCCTGCATCCCTTTAGCAATGGTAATGACCTTTTCTCCCATTCCCCAAAGCCTAACCTCGCATTTTCTCTCTCTAATCCTCCACCCCCAACTGCCAAACCCCCAACTGCCTTTTAACCGTTGTTCCCCCTCCTTTTAGAATGCCAACTAGCTCTGCCTCCCAGGGAACACCTACCTAAAATGGGAGTGATAGGTTAGCCCATGATGAACCTGAATCATCAGCAGGCATATTCCGCCACAGGGCTCACTAGCTCTGGGAGGAGGTGTGTGATTCCTTAGCTGGAGTAGGCTCAGAACAGGTGAGGGTCACATGCCTCATCAAACCCAGATGCTGCAATCAGCATGCAAGGTATAAAACGGCAGCAGAGCTGAGGTGCTGTGTCTGCTCAACTGCCCATGTTGATGGACCTCAGCTTGGAAGTGCCAGGATCTCTACGGGACTGTGCTTTGATTTGGACTTTGGACATGTGGATTGATCCTGCATCGGGACCTTGACATACTGATTTGCTACCAGGTAAGCCAGGGGTTCAAGACAGGTGGCAACATGTGAATGGGTCTTTTCTGCAGTGGCTCTCCATTTGTAGAATGGTCTCCCTCGGGAGGTTCAGCAGGTGCTTTCATTATCTTTTTTTTTTGGTGATCACTCGTAGCCAAGTAAGATTGTCTTCCATAAACACAGTTTTAAAAGTGAGTCTGTAAGTGACTATGGAGCCAATTCTGGATCTACATGTCCTTCTACAGTGGGGACATAGGTTTCTGGGTGGGAGTTGATCACGGTGAGGGTTTGCCAAGCGTGCCTTCCTCCTGGCACATTTCTCCCTTTCGTCCTGAGTTTGAGTGTCTTCAAAACCTATGACACCTTTGGTAAAGGCTGTTCTCCAATTGGAGCGCTCGCAGGCAAGTGTTTCCCTTTAGGCGCCAGGCAACAATGTTCCTCTTCAACCAGGCTTTTAAAAATGTGTTGTGGGAGGGGGAGATTATTGGTTTGTCTTTGTTTTTATTATGTATCTTGTGTTTTTGTATTGTGATTTTGTGCTGTGAACTGCCCTGAGATCTATGGGTATAGGGTGGTATACAGAATTAATAATAGTAATAATACCTAGGGGGAGGCTTTAAGCAGAAAAATGACAGGAAGAGTGCTTTCCAGATCAAGGTCTCACAGCTTCTTTCTTCTAAATGTTGTATAGTTATTTATTTTTTTGGCTCCTTATCTCCTTGGCTCACATAACTCCATATCCTCCAACATTTCTCAGATGAAAATAGAGATATTCTAAGGAAAAGCAGGGCATTCTGGGATCATATCAGAAAACAGGATGGCTTCTGTAAATCCAAGACTGTTCATGGAAAATAAGGACACTTGGAGGGTCTGGTGTACTCTGTTCTTCTTGATTTCCACCTCTGATTTGTAGGAAAGAGGACAATTTAAAGCTAAGGAATCAGAATACCTTGTTAACAGCCCCATTCCTCCTGCTACTGCGTGTTCGGGCAGTATTGTTTTATACTTTACTGCATTTTTGTAGAATCACAGCAGCTGTGGGGGATATCAATATTCCTCAATGGGGGCAGACAGTATAGGAGTTTGCTTTTGCTCTGCGATTGCACTTCTCAGTGTCTTATGACATAATGTAGCCATGAGATTATATTAGCCGCAAACTCTGCAGTACTCTCTCAATTTAATTTAATTGAAAATGGGCAAAAATAAAATTCAAATGATCCCTTGATCCCTCAGAATCCAGGAAAACAAGTAATTTGTAGGCAATACTGCGTTTGGAAGAATCTGGGTGTTGTGATTGTATACACTCCCACCCACATCAACCATGTGGGGTCTTAACAACAGCATTCCATCCAATACACTCTCACTCTGGCTGATGTGAACTGCTCAAGGTCTCACACGGATGTTACTGCAGACTTCTGGACTCTGAAATTTTAGATATTCTCTGCCATTAAGATAGGGCCCATCATGAGATGGTAGTGATGCATGGTTGATGACTGTTAGTAGTATTGTCAGGATGCAACCATCTAGTGAGTTTTAGAGGCTTTCTCATGGGACTTTTTCATTTCCTTAATTCTTGCTACAAGGACTCATCAAATGTGGCTTCGCTTTGCGACATTTGCCCTTTCCAGAAGGTCCTTTTCCATGGTGGTGCAGATCTCATTGCATTCATGTTGGAGGGGGAGAGAGACCAACCTCAATATTTAGTTCATCCCCTACCACCCACCATTCTCTGCAAAGAAATTAGTTCCTTTTTGAACCCATACACTAAAAAAAGTTCATTTTTCGTTTTAAATACTGTACTTTCATTTGGAAAATGCAGTATTAACTAGTATTGAGTGCCACCCAGTGGTTGAAGTCAGGTAAGACATTAAGCAAACCACTTTCTAAGAAATACTGTTTGCCTAACACTAGAATGAAATAAGCACATCAATGAATACAATAGAAATAAGTACAATTCTTCTCAGTCTGTTGTGTCTAATCCTGCAGAATGATGTATTCTGCCCAGTATTTAACACTTCAGTTTGAATCCTAAATACAAGGTATAATATTCTTTCTCCACACACCCTTAGTGTTGTGAAAATCAAAATAAACATACTGGTAATATAGACTGTGACAAAAGTGATCTGGCAGACTTGAAGCTGTCTGTCAAGTGAGAGTTACAGGTAGGTAGCCGTGTTGGTCTGCCATAGTAAAAAAAAAAAAAAAAAATCCTTCCAGTAGCAACACACGAAAGCTCATACCAAGAACAAACTTAGTTGGTCTCTAAGGTACTACTGGAAGGAATTTTTTATTTTATTTTGTTTTGTCAAGTGAGAGTGAGGGATAGACTCCTTAATAGAATCTAAGGGTGGTGTTGGGCTCACTGACATTTTGGACTTGTTAGCTGGGAGAGAAGGCAGTTAGCCCAAGAAACAGAAGTTAGATGATTTCCTCTAAGCCTTTTCTTGAAACATGCATAATTCTCATCCATATATATATAATGTTCAAGATGGGTGCGTGGATGCGAAGGCCTTGCTCTGTAACCGCTTGACCGGTTGCATTCATATTTGGACACAACATTCCTTGGCCATATGGAAAGGTTCTTAGGTATGTAGATTCCAAAAATACCACACCTTTCCCAGGTAAATTCATGAATTTGTGCAAAAAAGCAGCGCCCTCCAGTGGATGTCAAAGGAACACATGCTTTACAACAACAGACTTCAGAAGAGGATGGGAGGGGGAGTGGAACTTGAGGTCACCTCAGCCAATAGGCTTTTGGAGGGGAAGGGGCTGAATCAACCTTTAGCTACCACCGCCATAGCAACTCCTTGCCTCAGGCTCGGCCAATTCCCATTTTAAAACAGTGAGCAACAGACATGAGAGTGCGGAGGTGACGGAACAAATCACAGCACAGGACTTCAACAGAACAAGCTGCGGAGAGCCAAGCGAAACCAGGGGGGAAACCGGAGAGAAGGGAGGTAGGAGCTCAACACAGTTTCGGAGTGACCACAGAGAGTGCGGGGGAGGGGAACAAATCACGCCGCGTGAGTGGGAGGAATACGAAAACGGGGGGGGGGGACAACTGAGAGGAGGCACACAGAAGTTCATCAGGATAAGCTGTGCTAAACCAGGCGGAAACGAGGGGGGGGGGGAGACTGAAATGGGGCACACGGAAGTTCATGGGGATAAGCTGTGGGAAACCAGGTGAGAACGGGAAGAGCTACAGCAAGGTGTGGCCAGGCGAACTAGTCTATATATATATAATTGTTCAAGTTGCATGTTTGTTAGCGCTCGCCTTTCTCCATAACCCCTTGATCGATTCCGTTCAAATTTGGATACAACGTTCCATGGCCATATGGGAGTGATCATATGTACTTACATTGTACAAATACCACACCTTTCCCAGGTAAAAAGGTGATTTTGTGCAAAAAAGCACCCTCCAGTGGACGTTAAACAGCACAGCACACCTGTTTCACACCCCTCCTCCTCCTCTCCCAACGTCACTTCCACCATCCAATCGACAGGCAGACCAGCCGCAAACGCTGCTGCTGCCTCTGCCGGTGGGTATAGAGCCACGCCAGGCAGAATTGCCATTTCCGCAGTTTGCGGCGCTGCCTCAACCGGGTGTAGAGAGAGGCCAGATGTCAATGCCGCTACTCACATTTGGGGCCTCGCCTCGCCCGGCTCCAGAGCGAGGCCACCTGAAAACGTTAATTGCTCCGCTTCCGAGTTTCCGACGCCACCTCCAACGGCTGCAGAGCCAGGCCACGTCTGGCATTTGCAGGGCTGTCCAGACCGGCTGGAAAGCCAGGCCGGCTGCTAAGCCAGGCCAGCCGCAAAGACCAAGTTTGCCCTTGGTGGGTTTCAGACGCCGCCTCCAGCAGCTGTAGAGAGAAGCCGTGCTACAGCCACGCCAGCCGGAAACGTCCCATCCGCCATTTGCGGGGCCGGTCGGACCAGCTGGAAAACCAAGCCACCCGCAAACACCGACTTTGCCTTTTGTGGGAGGCGGCAGCTACAGAGCGAAGCCGCGGCAGAGCCAGGCCGGCTGCAAATATGAATTCAAATATGTTTGAATTCAAAGTTGTACAAATGAAGACAAAAACGGGAGCGGCAAACGGATTACATGCAGACTAAACTTCAACGAGATAAGGTGTAGGTAAGCACAGTGGCGGAGTAAGGCTCCACGGTACCCGGGGTGGCAAAGGAAACGCCCCGGGGGCGGGGCGTCGTGACGGCACATTGTGATGTCACGGCGTCCCGCCCCCGGGACGTTTCCGGGAGTGCCGCCGCCGCTTCTGCAGCCCCTGCGGCTCAAAAGGAGGCTGTGGAAGCAGCGGTCCGATGACAGAGTGCGCCTGCGCGAAATGTCGTGCAGGCGCACTCCGTCGTCGGGCCGTGCGCTGCCGCTCCCAGGGTGACTGAGGGAGCGGCAGCGCATGGGAATGGTGGGAGGGGCTTCCACTTGTCACCCCCACGCGCCGCCGTTCGCTCCGTTGCCCCGGGAGCAGCAGCACCGCACACACCGTGCGCTGCTGCTCCCGGGGGGACGGAGCGAGTGGCGGCGCGTGGGGGTGACAAGCGGCAGCCCCTCCCGCCACTCCCCATGCATGGCTGGTCACCCTGGGAGCAGCAGCGCTGCATGGACGGGGTGCTCCCTTGGCTGTGTGCTGCTGCTCCCGGGGTGACGGAGCAAGCGGCGGCCCCTCCTGCCACTCCCCACGCTGCCTGTCACCTCGGGAACAGCAGCGCTGCACGGTCGGGGTGCTTGCTCGGCCGTGCGCTGTTGCTCCTGGGGTGACGGAGGGAGCGGCAGCGCTTGGGAATGGCAGGAGCACCGCCACTCGCTCCATCGCCCTGGGAGCAACAGCGCACGGCCGAGGGAGACCCCGTCCGTGCAGTGCTGCTGCTCCCAGGGTGACCGGTGTTGCGTGGGGAGTGGCGGGAGGGGCCGCCGCTTGTCACCCCCACCCGCTGCTTGTCACCCCTGTCACCTGGGGCGTACTGCCCCCACCGCACCCCCCTAGCGACGCCCCTGGGTCAGCATGTGCTTTCTCTTTCATACTGTATCTTACTTTTCCATTTCACCAAATCAGCCACAGCAAGGTGTGGCCGGGTCAGCTAGTAGCCCTTAAATGACTACTGGAGTAGGAATAAGGTAGCTAGAAATCATAATTAGTTCGTCTCTCTTGGTTTTGAGTGTAGGTACATTGTATCCTTATTTTTCATCTGCAAACCTTTTAGTCTATAACGAGGGATGCTCCATTTGGTGAGTTAAGTGAAACTAAAGCTTGCCTCCTGCTTGGAGAAAGCTTTTTCTGCCATCCTCCTCTGTGACATCTTACCCTTCACACAGACTACTGCTCCCAGCCCTTCTAGAGTAATTATTATTATTATTTTGACTGCGTCAGACCAACATGGCTACCTACCTGAATCTGAAATATCACATCTGTTAGACTTTGCGAAACAACTGTATGAACAGTTTTCTGATTTGCATTTTGGCAATAGAAAGACCAAGCACAATAATTTTTTAAATTTGTGAACAGGTGACTGTACCTAGCGTTTTCTAGCACACTTTCTGTGAAGGTTATCCAGGATAGCTAATAGGTCGAGGCTGCATGTTGGCCAGCAATGCTCCTTACAGTATCTCTACCTTAGGCTGTCCGTACATCTTGCTATGTTAGTTGGGTGCTCTTAGAGTATTTGTTTGTTTCCAGTGACTTGATGTTGTCATCCCAACTGATTGTGAGCATATGCCATAAACTATTTGTGATGATTATGGGTTTTCTTCTGCAAGTATCAGTTTAAGGAAACGTGTCTTTGGCAAGGTGTCTAGGTTTCAGCTGGTTGTATTTCAGCAGTTACATCAGTCTGCAACTGTTCATGGTTGGATGTGTTAACCACGTGTGAAAATATGACTCACAGTTGGAATTCTCCGTGTTTTAATATATTTTTGCTGCTTGCATGGCTGTTGGGCCACTCTGTTGTGTTCTATATGCATGTCACAAGCCTTTGTTAAATTCCGTGACCTTTGGACTTTTGAAAAGGAAACACAGACCACTTCTTTTTGTATTTACCTGGAGCTGGGCTGAAGGGACAGGTCCTAGGCAGTAGGGCTCAGAACCTTCCCCAGCAGCGGGACAGAGGGTTCAGGCCAGGATCAGCTTGTTGGGGCAGCCTAGGGGAATCCTTTTGAAAAAAGGTCTGCCAGTAGGAAAATAAAGCTAAAACTCAGGAGCAAGGACAGCATATCGCAGTGCTGTAGCTTGGGTTGCCAGTGCCCAGACCACATGGGGGAGAGCGAAATGGACCAACTATGCATGCACATTCAACTGCCTAATGGCGTCCACATCACCAAGGAGATTGCAGCTGCAGAGATAAGAAAGGTTGTTCCATTGTCTGGAGAAGTCACTTCCTGGTTTGCATGGAGAAGCTGTTTTCAATGGAGTCCAGCGGCTAAAGCACACAGCAGAATTGAGGCAGCATCAGGTGTTGAAATTTTGCATCCGGGGCAACCACCCCTTTACCTCCCCCACGCTACGCCACTGACGTATTGTACATTATCAAAGTTAAAATCCTATTTAGCACCTTTATATATGTCCAAGGGGACATACGATTTTTTAATTTTTTTAAAAAAACTTAAACATTTGCTGTGTGTGTATACAACCAGCAGCGCAAAATTAACTAAACTTACATACTAGAAACTTGGCAACCAAATGCTTGGCAGAGTTGTACCTAATGCCTGTATATCTATATGTAGGATATATAGGGTTTGTATACAGTGGATTTATCCCTCTGCCTCACCCCAATGGTTGTGGGGCGCAAAATTGTTAGGCGTGCAAAAATTTTCTGGGACATTGCAGATGCCGTAGGCAGCTGAATGTGCATGCACACTCTGTTCCTTCATATCTCTACAGTTCAAAAACAACTGCCCTGTTCTTCCCCCATCTCCTTTGCTCCTCTGGGGTTTCCTACCTGAAACATGGGAGACAAGACATCATACTACATGGCATCCATGGTCTCTCCTTTTGCTCAAGTTTCTGCCATCTGTTCTCTAACACTCTGTGCCCCTTCCTGTTTTCTGGAGCTAGGGATGGACAAAGAACAGAGCAGCGACCTCACAATCCTATCAGCCAGTAGGGAGCATTTCACCCTTCCTCCTGGACCTTATGGTTTCCAGCTATCATTTCAGTACTTTTTAATGAAACCCGTAACCAGGGGTGTAGCGTGGGGTGTGTGTGTGTGCTAGGGTGGCCATGGCACAAGGCACACATTTTTGAGGGGGTGCAAACCAAGGGCTGCGCTGGTCAGCTGGGCTTCCCCCTGTGTGGATGGGCAAGTGGCTCAGTGTGTCCCCACTTTGCTCTGGTGGGGGTGGAGTTGCTGTGTCGGCATTGGCAGTGAGGGCTGGGATGGTGCCCCGTGCGTACATGCCACCGCCCTAGGCACCAGCAACCAATGCTACACCACTGCCTGTAACTAGCTATTGGACCAATTGTTCTTTTCTTCAGTAGGTTTTGAATGAGTAACTTGACAACAAATTATATTCAAAATTAAGGAGATACACCCCCCCCCCAAACTAGGAAAATAGTGCAGCAGGAAAGGCTTAAAGCACCCAGAACTAGGGCCTCATCTAAATTGGGACTCTTCATCCCCACCCCACTAAAGAGTTACCATGAATATTTAAAAATCCACGCTGGATGCTATTCATAGATGTATTGTGTCATGTTTTGTTTGGCCCCTGTTCAGAGAGCAGTTGGACATTTCCCCCCCCCCCTTTCCTCCTTTTGGCCATTATATACCATCTTTCCCCATTCAGTTATTTGCACTAATTTGCTAGTATGGTTGCCAAAGTAAAGTCTCCTGGATAAAAGAAAAATGCTATATACATTTGCTCCCCAACTTATTTTTCCACCCTAGACATTTAGTAATAAATAGTTAATGCTTGATTCCATATAGCAGCTGGATAAATGAGAAAATTGTTTGACTCTCTGATGTTGCTATCTTCCCGTGTATTTCCCATCTCCACCCCTTGATGCTTCATTTAATACATATATCAACTGCTTTAGGGTAAGCCCTTGGGTTTGCAAGTAAATTACAGTAAATCACAAATAATTGGTATTCACCACTCCAATAGCAATTTCACACCATGGCTAAGCCCTGTTACATTTTCCCCAAAGGGTTTCAAGTACCTTGGAATATTTATCCCATCGTCCAGGCAAAGTATTTCAAAATGACTCATTTTCTGAATGTTAAGTATTGTGGCATTCTATGATTCCCCCCCCCCCCTTTCTTAACATTTCCCATGAGACTGAAAAATACTGAAATTCCTCTGAGTTTTGAAAAGGGTGGATTTTAATTAACTGCCCAAGAGAAGTTTTACAGCATGGACTGTTTAGGCTCAAGTGGTGTTAATACATTCCTACATAACACCTTCATAATGGTTTCTTCATATTAGTTTCAAAGAAGGTGTGTGAGTCTATATAACTCTTGCACTATTTAATGAGGCTTTTTTTATTCTTACAAGTTATTTGAAATTTTTTTTTCTATGCTATTTCTGGCGTATAATATTTTTTGTACTCGCAATTCATTTTCATAATCACCTCATAATCGTTTTCATAATAATCACCACATATTTGTTTTGAAAATGTTGTTTGGAATTATGGAATGCCACAGATAATTATGAAAAGCCTGAGGTGTGCGAATTGAATTTTGAAACTGCTGTTTGGTGATGAGGCCCTTGCGATCCCTTCCTCATTCCACAATCATACAATCCAGTGGTCTTCACCTAGTGGGTCACAGCCTGATGGGGCGGGGGGGGGGGTTCAAGGCTAGGGCAAAATGCATTCCCCCAAATCTCTGTATCTAGCTCATTCATGGGAGTCTCCTTAGGCAATGCCCCTTCACTAGACCTACTCCATACACCTGGCTGTGACATGTCCTTGATTGTGACAATGCCTGGATAGAGAGGTGCATGCAAGTGTAGAAACATCCAACTGGAATGTAGCCTACTGTACAAAGGTAAGAGTCACATTCATTGTTCCACCCACTTTTGCCTCTGGTCAGCTTCACTAAGGTGTAACCCCGAAATTTTGGATCCCCTCCAAATCGATGCCCATGTTTTGTGCTCATTTTGTGGCACATTTAAGATTAGCCAATTCAGGCTTCAAGTCCTATCTGGGAGTCATCCTCATGGAACTTAGTGGGGCTTACTTCTGAGTGACGTATGCAGGACCAGATTTAGGTTTGATGAGGCCCTAAGCTACTGAAGTAATGGGGCCCTTTATATGTCCAGCTGTCCTTTGTCAACAACAAATTGTTGCTGTTTTTTGTTGTTGAATATATGCTATATGGTAATTTATGGACCTAATAAATATCTAAAGCCATTTTATTTGTTTTTTATCTTATATTTTGGAAATGTACATCCAGGTTTTTTTCCTTTACATTTTTGGGGGCCGCCAAGAGAGTGGGGCCATAAGCTATAGCTTGTTTAGCATATACGTAAATCTGGCACTGGATGTATGGTTATTGTGACATTAACCTGCAGTAGAAATTGTGGCAGCAGGGACCCCTCCTAGACCAAGGTTAGACATTTTCCAGTTTATTTAGGCACTCACTACATGTACAACTCCAGTACTTTTGTGGCCACACTTTTGCAAGGGAGGTGGATGGGAAGAAAACCAGTACATGTTACCTCCTTGGCCACAGGCCACCCCACCAGGTTCAGGGGCTGTCAGCCATTACTGAATAAAGTTTTTGTCTTGCTAGCTTCCGGACAAGCGCTTCCTCTTCTAAGCCTTTCATGGTGGTTGAGTCTAGCATACCCCTCAACCACCTTGTTTTAGGGAGGACATTCCGGAATTGCAGAAGCCACCTGAAATGGATCCCAATTGGATCCCGAAATGTTCTGTTTTCTGGCCTGGTACCCTAGTGTGAGTTAGCTGGCTCCCGTGTGAGCTCAGGACTACAAAACGCTCATTTTTTTTAGTCTTGCACTCTCCTGCCAATCTGCTGGTTCCCATGAGAGCTTGGAACCCAAAAATGAGCACGACAATTTTGATCAGCAGTATGGAGAGTATGGATTAGGATCTTTCCAATTTTTGAATCCATGAATTCCGATACAATATTTTAAAGCCTGTTTCCCCAAGCTCTTTCCTAAGTTCCAGAGTATATTGAACTTTGAAAGCATAGGCTGAAACCAACCAGATTTAGATTCCATTTTACCCACTGAACTCAAGCTTCCATGTTTTGCTATGAGAAACACTTTTATCAATCAACCACATAGATTAGCTCAACAACCCTGGGAAAGAAGGCCTTCGTTTTTCTTTCATGCTTTCAGAGCAGCGATTGGTTAGAATGAAATCAACAATAAGATTTCAAAACAAATCCTCTCGCGGACTCCGGTATGAGGAAGAGAGATTCAAGGCCTGTCACTACTAGCAGGAGATAATCTTACAGGGTAGGAAGAAGAAAATGCTTCAGTTGCAGATGAAAGAAGAATGCCTGCTGTGAAGTATTATATAAATGTTGAAGATGCTGGAAAGATGCCAGAACTCCTTCGATATACAGACTAGAGCCACAAGACGCACAGCTGCACTCCCACTGAGTGGTTTAGGGGGAAACCATCCAGGAATTGTACCAAGAACAGCTACAGTAAGTGTTAGAAGAAGTCTTTCATGAAAAGAGTCAGAATAGAAAACCATTTGTATATTGTATTTATAACACCCACTGGCTTGCCGTCATTCAAAGTAATGACAGTTTAACGAGCGTCTGGGAATACTAACTCGAGGAATACCAAGGCAAATTCATTGCTTTTAAGAACACACACACACACACACACACACACACACTACAAGCATGTATCAATTTAATGTTGCTAACACTTTAGACTTTCACCCAAAGAATCCTGGAAAATATGGTTTGGCAAAATGCTAAAAATTCTGATTTAGAGATCGCTAGTTTCCCCACCTTTAAAACATAAATAAAAAATTCATGGTTTGAAATTGGGAACAGTGAGTGTTAAACCACTTGCTCTGTGTGAATATGTACTAATATTATCATCAGGAATAGGAATAGGAATAGGAATAATTTATTATTGGCCAAGTACATTTTCCAACATACTTGGAATTTGTTTCGGCTACATTGCAATGTAAACTTACAGACACTGTTCCTCTCACAATACAAAGAAGCAAAGAAACCCCACCCATATTTTATCTCCCCTTAAGCTATACAACTATGAATTTAACAATTTAATAGCACAAGGGAAAAAACTATTCTTGTGCCTGGCCGATTTTGTATATGAAGTCCTGTAGCGACGTCCAGATGGAAGTAAATCAAGCAGATGATGACCGGGATGTAAAGGATCTGCTACAATTCTCTCTGCTCTCTTCCTAACTCGGGTAGCATAAATTGTCTCTATTGAAGGCAAGTTAACACCAATTACCCTTTCTGCAATTCTTACAGCTCGTTGGAGCCTTTTCTTGTCTCTCTTGGAGGCTGTACCGTACCAAGCTGTTATAGAATTACACAGAACAGTTTCAATGATGCCTCTGTAGAATTGGATCAACACTTCCTGGGACAATTTAAATTTCCTTAGTTGACACAGGAAATACAGCCTCCTTTTTAATAATACTATTGATGTTGCTTGACCAATTTAAGTTATAAGAAATTATAGAGCCCAGGAACTTAAAGGACTCTACTACTACAACCATGTTACCAAGAATGGAAAGTGGTGTCAGAACTTTATCAGTATCAGCAGCAATAGAATGGTCATGCAGTTGTGTAACAGCACAATTTTACCAGTGTGCATTTTTTAAATCAAAGTATTAAAATGCATTTGCTTCTTTTCCGATAAAGGGAAGAAGATAAGATAGGAGGGGGGGGAAAGATTTGGGGGAAGGAAGAGGGAGGACCAAATATTTTCAGACATGAGAAGGAGAAAGGGCCACTGAAAATACAGTTGGAAAGAGACGAAGACCAAGAGAGATAATGTCATGGAATCTCCAAGAGGGGAGGGAACTGATGAGGGTGGGAGATCTTTTCTTAGTAGATTTAGCAGATCGAGATATTGTCAGAACCATGCACATGATGCCAGACATTCAGTCTGTAGAAGTCTACTCTTTGTCGTCTTTCTTAGTGGTCTTGTGTTTTTTTCTGGAATGTAAATTGTAAAAATATTTACATATTAAACTGAGGCTTGCACCACTTTAAGGTAAAGGGACCCCTGACTGTTAGGTCCACTCGTGGACGACTCTAGGGTTACGGTGCTCATCTTGCTTTATTGGCCGAGGGAGCCGGCGTACAGCTTCCAGGTCATGCGGCCAGCATGATTAAGCCGTTTCTGGCGAACCAGAGCAGTGCACGGAAATGCCGTTTACCTTCCCGCCAGAGCGGTACCTATTTATCTACTTGCACTTTGACGTGCTTTCGAACTGCTAGGTTGGCAGGAGCAGGGACTGAGCGACGGGAGCTCACCCCATCACAGCGATTTGAAGTACCGACCTTCTGATTGGCAAGCCCTAGGCTCTGTGGTTTAACCCACAGCGCCACCCGCGTCCCTTGCACCACTTTAAAGACTAACAAATTGATTTTGGTAGAAGCTTTCACTCATAGTCAATTTCATCAGATCATAGAATCATAGAGTTGGAAGGGACCATGACTGGGTGAAAGAATAGTACCCATAGGGTTTTATGAGGTATATTGAAAGTTGGATAAATCTCACACATGGCTAATTTGGTCAAAGTTTAACGAGGGTCTTCCAGGAACTGCCCTCAAACATATCACTGGTACACATTTATATATTTTGTGCAAGAAAAGATATGACCCTGAATACAGTACTTTTCTTTTATTGCAATGAAATGGGCTACATTTTCTACAGCTTCTGAGAAACTGTAATTAGGCCAACGAGTGTAATATCTGGTGGAGGAAGGAAAGAATGTGCATTTGAATTATAAAGAAATTCACTTCCACTCTTTTGTGATCATGCTATAATAAATTGTAGTGATTATAATAACCTATAAGAAATGAACAGAAATAGAATTTCAGAGCTTAGTCTCTCCCTTTTTGTCTCTCTCTCACACACACATTTCATATTTCTGATTAGGTGGTGCTCTCGCAAATAATCGTTTTAAAGGTATACATTCATTTAATCTATAAATAAAGCTCAACAACTATGCCAAAAAATGTCCAACAACTTTTCTGTCCGGATTGTTGCTGTTTGAAATATACCGAAATAACCCTACACACCAGAAATAATCTTGTATACTTTATATGACCAATCCAAGTCACAACATACCATTTTTAAATATATGTAACCAATTGATGGAAAAGAGGACTCGTTCATAAAACAACTAAACTTCCCTGTAAAAATTGGATGAAGGATGGTATTATAGTAGTAGTAGTAACAACAACAACAACAACATAATAAATAATAAATAATCTAGCTAGGCAATGCAGAAAATGCAGGCTAAGATAATCCATATATGAAAGCAGAACCTGACGGGATTCAGTTTCTAAAGGTCCCTTTGCCAAGGCGCCACAAAGCTAATTGTGTTTAGTACCTAGTAGGAGTATTTCCAACAAGATCTAGTAGTATGGGGTTGGACTGTAATTTATAAACTGTCCTATTTAAATTACCAATCTGAAGTGTTTGGCAGCGATTGTGAGGTTCTTGCAGGGAGTAGAATTACATGATGATGTTTCAAAAACAAAGCACCTACGGACAATTAAATTCCCTCCCTTCTAACGTAGAGTCAGTGTGGAATGTAAGCTGTATCTTGGGTATGCGTACTTGGGGGAAAAGTCTCATTGAAGGCAGTGGGTCTTAACTTCCAAGGAAACATACATTGAATCGATCTACGTACATGACAGTGCTCTTTATGCAGGATTAAAAGGGTCGAGGCAGAGAAAGGGTGCAATAGTTAAATTAATAACCACACAAGAACGGTTTTGCTAGATCAGGATCCATGTTCATCTAGTTCAGCATTTTGTTTCCCACATAGAATACCCAGAAGCGCCTGTAACTTTCAATTGGTTGCAGAGGTTCCACATTGTGTACAGTGGTGGATTTAGGGAGGAACAACTGGCTCATCTGCCCTGGGTGCTGAGCTGATAGGGCGCTGCAGGGAGAGCAGCAAAAATGACAAACCACCGGAGGCACGCGCCAAATGCTGGTATCGCACAACAGCGCAGCTGAAAATTTAAAGCCCCAAACCCGCTACTGCTGTGTATACATTACTGACTTAAAATGTAGCCAAGTCATTCTTTTTCTCAATTTGAATAAAAATGGTTTGCAGAAAAAAAGCATTGAAATACAGTATTTCCTAAGAAACAGGCTAGATATGGATTGTGGCTAGCATTGTGCGTATGCCGCTTCCCAAGCCAGTAGTGGGAAGTCACTGGATGCAGAGTGAATGGGAGTGTGTACACAGCCTTCGTTTTCATGGTGAATAGTAACTGACCAGTTTGTATTTTTTTTCCAGAAATGCTCAGGAAACTGTCTGCATAGGATATGGCCTTCCCATCCTTTTTGAACCACGATTTAAGATTCAGCTTCTGTGATTAAATATGGTAGTTCCAAACTTTTTGATTAGACAGCCTCTCTTGGTTCCAGAAAGAAACGCCATAAACCCATCTAATTGATTTAGCCACATGACTCTTTAGCAAAGGGTTGCTTCTTCTGTCGGCTAATTGAAAAGCATCTGTGGACACGGCTTTGGCAAAGGAATCATTGTTTCCTTCTAATGATTTGCAGGTTGATACGGAGCCTGTGACTGATGAAGGTTGCCACTTTATTAATTGTTTTTTTAATGGTTCCACCGTCATGCAATATTAATATGCAGAATGATAATATATCTGTCAGTTTATAGATGCACTTTTCAGTAGAACTAATTGTCCTGCTAGCTTTCCACAAGATAATAAGTAGCACAGCAAAGAATACATGAATTTTATGGCATTTCTGGATTTCTCTCTGTCTTGGGAACTGCAGGCTGGATGCACTTGGTAATGCATGCATTGCCGCATAATAACTAATGAGGCAAGGTAAAGAGAAAATCTTCTCATCTAAACATGCAGCCAGTGTGTGATACGAAACATAAAATCATTGATGTACTTGCCAAGTTTCCAGATCATGTCATGATTTATTCAAATACATGCAACCAAGATTAGGCCCATCTTTTGAAAATGGTCATAGCCAAGGACACTGGTTAATAGATAAATATAATGCTTCCCCCAAAAAAAGCATTGTGCATTTTTTAAGGTGGTTGTTCATGCTATTTGCATCATTTGCTGCTGTATTTCACTCCTTAATTTGTTTTTAGCTCAGGTAGAAAAATATTGGGCTTGTAAAGTGATAGAAAATCATTACAAACATGGTGCATTTTTATTAAAATCAGATAAAGATAGTAATAGTTATATTCCTACGGTCAACCTCCAGGGATCTAGTCCTGGTCTTAAGTGTCCCCAGGCTCCAGGTGAACAAGGGGTTAAATTACACAGTGCTTGGGCTCATGTCTTGAGTTAGCACATCCCCCACATCTGGATGTTCAGAGATAAGAGAGTAGGTGCACTGGATCACCATAGCAACAGAGCAGAGGTCGAATGTATGTCTTGCTGAGTTATTCACCCTCTCCTTGGTTCAGGAATGTAGAGACAGGTATAATAGTCTCTAGGGCACTACTTTCATTAAGTCCTGTTGCATGTCTATGTCCTGATGCTGTGTTTGCTGACAGGGTCTGACTCTGGATCTGTGGGAGTCAGGGGATGAGGCTGTGGTTTTTACCACATTAGTTAGCATGGTGATAGTGTTAGTGGATCTGTCTTCACATACGGATCTTTACTTCAAAGACCAGAAGACCAGTAGATACTAGATAGTAGTGTTTAGCTGTGTCTTGTGTCTGGAGACAATAAACACTTTTTATACTTTGCACTGTGGGAGAGGAGTTTTCCCCTTAATCTTGGACTAAATGGTGGTCAGCTTATTGGTCAGGCAGCTTTTGACCTCTGTGCCATGTGACCGTTCAGTGTGAGGGTGTTGCAGCACTGCCTCACTTCCTGCTGCAGCTGTTGCTGTACGGGCCTCTCTAGCTAGGTCATCCCTGCCGCCTTATAGCTGTTGCCCAAGGCAAAAGGATCACAGAAGTTTTTGCTTCTACCACATCAGCTGTCACCTCATATTTTCAAATGAAATTAGGGACATTTCTCACTCCTTGTCATGGTCCAGTCTACAGGTGAACGAAGTCCCAGCAGAGGACATCAGGACCGGGGGCAAGATGGCAAGGTGGGAGCAGGAATGTGAGTCCAGAAACCAGGGGTCCGAGGGTCAGGAAGCAGAAAGTCATGAAGTCAAAGGTCCGGGGGTCGAGAAGCAAGGAGTCACGAAGGCAAGGGTTGAGAAGCAAGGAGTCCAGAATCCTAGCTCCAAGGATCAGGAAGCAGGAGGCAGGAATCAGGAGGCCAGGCGGAGCAAGGCAGGAAGCATGTTGCTGTGGCAAAGAGCCAAAGGGAAATGCTGACCTTATATCCCTTCGTGGTTCTTGCCACCAGGTGCAGTGATTTACCAAGCGGCCTCACCTGTGCGGCCGTGCCTTGCCTCTCCAGAACAAACTTAGGAAGGCCCCAGTCCTGCGAAGCCCTGCTGGTCATTGCCCTGGCTCCTGCATGCACTGCTGACACTCCCTTCCCAAACTGATCCTCATTGACCCCCCATTCCTCCTCCCCACAGAGCATTTCCACCACCCTGCTCTCTGCCTGCACCTCAGAGGTGGTGTGTCACACGAAGCTGAGCCTTTGCATCGGTGGCAGCCTCTCCTCCTCCTTGCCCACTCTCCAGCGGCTGCTACAAGCTTCCCAAGGGAGGAAGCCGGCAACAGCAGCAATGAGGAGGTAACAGGATGCTCATTCGCAGCCACCACCATTGCTCAGAACAAGTGCCAGCTCATGCTCATCCCCAAGCTTGATGACAGTGGCACTGACAGCAGAAATAGGGGCATTACAGGATCAAATCAGAAGCTGGGATGGCTTTTGTAATTCTGGGAATGTTGCTGGAAAATAGGGGCACTTGGAGAATATGTTACCTTGCCTTCTCTTGATGATGTTGAATTAGGATCTTTATGCTGAGTCCTGCATCATGACTGGCTCCCTCTGTTTCTGCCCAGACCCTTTCCAGCACCAGAGCTGAGTATGAGAAGAGTGCAGGAGCACTGCAGTCACGCAAGCACTCTTGCTCAAATTCTTTCAAGCCGAGTAGAGATGGGCATAGCTTTTCTCATCTTTATGGGAGCTAGCTTCACCTGCTTCCCATTCCTGGCCTCTGAGGTGAGTTTCTCCATTTAAGGATAGGTTAGCAGGCAACAGAAGAAACTGGGCCTTCATGAGCATGCAGAGGGATGGGATTCTCAAGGTTTCTCAAGAGTTCAAACTGAAGAGCACTGTTCATTTTCAGGAGGGGCCCTGGGTGGATCCCTATCCCTTCTGCCTTAGCTGTGCTCATTTTTGTCTGCAGTGGAGCAGTGGGGAGGCATTGAGCAGATCTCACAGTAGCAGTGCTCCTTAAAAACACCCCCTTTAAAAACACATCTTGTTGTTGTTGTTCAGTCGTTCAGTCGTGTCCAACTCTTCGTGACCCCATGGACCAGAGCATGCCAGGCACGCCTATCCTTCACTGCCTCTCGCAGTTTGGCCAAACTCATGCTAGTTGCTTCGAGAACACTGTCCAACCATCTCATCCTCTGTCGTCCCCTTCTCCTTGTGCCCTCCATCTTTCCCAACATCAGGGTCTTTTCTAGGGAGTCTTCTCTTCTCATGAGGTGGCCAAAGTACTGGCTTATTTTCAGTGAATTTGATTGCTGGCTTCCTCTGTCATCTCCAGTTACTGTAGTTATATAAACCACACAGGTGTAAAGTTGAAATTCTTAAAGCATTTTTCACCCATCTGTAATAAAAACATTTTGATATCTCCTATGAGTTTTACTTGACAAGAATGTTTTATAGTATGGCAGGTATTTATGTATGTGCGTGTAAAGTAGGGAAGTACTTTGTTTGAACTTTGTTGCTGTTGTAAAAATGTTTCATTAACCTTTACAATTAATGCCAATATGATTTTACAGCATTCTGCAAATCCCCCTGATACCAAGTGAAAAGTTCTTAAGACTGTTTTACAGCATGATGAATAAAGCAGCAGACTTTTTGCTTGCTATACACTCCATATTTTTAAATGAGCAGCCATTATTATAAACTATTCTCTGATACAAGTAGCATTCTAAACCACGGTTTGATCATATGCTCCACTATAACAATACAGTGGATTTTAAGGGACAGGGGACAACTAGGTGCTCCTGAATTGCAAGGTATAGAAAACTACAATCCCAAAGAAGGAGAAACCTAGAAGACCTCTTTTAGTTCAGCTGCTGGTTCCCCTACCCAGTGCCAGCATATAATGGTATTTTTCAGACTACATAGGTGAACTCTGAGTCCTTGCCCTCCTCTTCACATAACACTCTGCACCTTATTCTCTCTGTTGGCCTTTCCCCCCTCCCCCACCCATGCTAGGAAGGATTTTGAATTTTACTGCCCTTCTCCTTTTGCTGCCCCCCAAATTTTGTCTCCCCCCCAAAAAATTCATTTTTCTAGTGGTTATCTGAAAGAACACCTTCCCCTCCTTGAGGAAAATTTTTTTATTTGTTGCTTAGCTTACTAAAATTATATTTCTGTCTCGAAGTGACTTAATAACAGATTAAAATACACCAAAAGAGGTCACTGGAAGAAACTAATTTACTTCTTGTGGCGTATTCTACAGACAATGGAAATTTATCTTATGACAACTTGGAAGGTTGCCTTTCTTCATGGTGGCACCCACATTGTGGACTGGTCATCCTCTGGAAATTGGGCAGGTGGCAATAGGATTGAGTTAGTAAAAACTTATCAGTTTATTTAGGCCTCCCTGGACCTCTGATAATAGAATTGTAGAGTTGGAAGGGACCCTGAGGGTCCTCTAAGGTAACCCCCTGAAATGCAGGAATATGCAGCTGTCCCATACAGGAATCAAACCTGCAACCTTAGCATGATCAGCACCATGTTCTAACCAACTGAGCTGTCCAGGCTGTTCTAATAACAGTTTCTACTGATGCTTAGATATGACCTATGAAAAAGTTTATATATTCATGTATTGTTTCTGTTATGCTGTACATTGCCTTAGTAATAAGGGTGGTATACAAATATGTATAATAATAATAATAATAATAATAATAATAATAATAATAATAATAATAATAATAAATACTCAACTCTCTCACTTTTGCAGAGCAGAATTGGGTCCACTCATTCCCAGGTCCCTCTAGTAGCCACCACTGCATGCCAAGCATAGCAGGGGACAAGTCTGTCTTAATCCTCATGAGTTTATTGAACATAATGTCCTCATGGTGAACAGGCCTTTTTGTGAAAACTACAAAAGCAAGACCCTATGCAAGCACCTTACACTGTGCATGTATGTGCACATGAACACTTTCTTGGATCATGCATGCAGCAGAACAATAACCTGAGTGCTCACTAGAAGGACAGATCCTGAAGTTGAGGCTCCAGTACTTTGGCTACCTCATGAGAAGAGAAGACTCCCTAGAAAAGACCCTGATGTTGGGAAAGATGGAGGGCACAAGGAAAAGGGGACGACAGAGGATGAGATGGTTGGACAGTGTTCTCGAAGCGACTGGCATGAGTTTGGCCAAACTGCGAGAGGCAGTGAAGGATAGGCGTGCCTGGCGTGCTCTGGTCCATGGGGTCACGAAGAGTCGGACACGACTGAACGACTGAACAACAACAATTTTGTCAGTATCTTTCTTATGCAGTATAAACATGATGGTTTGAAGTAACTCTTACTTCAGAAAAATTGGTTATCTAGCAAAATAATTGCCATTTCCCATCACCCTCTCTCATTGTGGTATAGCTGGCTGCCATGATTTGTGCTATTGCAAAGGCTATGGCTTATATCAATGGCTTTTATGGTTGAGCATTGTCCAGTTGTATGCTTTTTGTTGTCCCATGCACTCTGCAGGGAGTTTCCGTAAATTTAAATTAGCACACTGACATCTTTTTTTTTTGTTTCAATTTTACATTTTGAAATTCATGAAGTTTTTTTTTTAAGTAAACTGTTGCTTTTGTTATGCCTTCCAGTGTTTTGTAAAGCTGTACACATAGAACTCCAAAGGCAGAATTCACTTGTAGAAATAATTCCATTGTTGAAATAACTAAGTGACTGAATATTTTGACCTTTTGGTCATATGCCTCTAATCAATATCATTAATGCTTACAAGAGTCAGTACGGACAAAAAGAGTAGTCTGATAAATATATTGTTGTTGCTATAGGGTAACTTTTAAATGTCTAAATACTAATCAATATCTAGAAATTAGATATTGACTAAAATAGTTTCATAATAGGTAATTATTGGTTTGGTCTTTTATAAATTAGACTCTTTCACTTCGGGAATAAAGAGTAAATAGACTGTCATGCAATTAAAGTATGTTGTGACCTTTTGATACAAGTTCTTTCTTTCTAAGAAGTTATTAGATTTAAATATGATTGCACAGCCCTATTAGGCTCAAAGCATCAATTTTTAATTATTTTAAGGTCAGCGTTGGAATTTATGTGATTAGTGCAATATTTCGGTACACTATTTATTTTCATTTCATCGGCTGATAGTTCTTTCAGATTTCCCTTTAGAGACCCAGTGCTGCCATGGAAAGTTGAGGCAGGTTTTCCCAAATAGTCTCAATGGTTTCACTGTTTGAAAAAGCAAGTAGTAATAATGCACAGGGGCAGCATGCAAGTAAGTGTATGTACTTAATATAATTTTCTTTCAGTGAGTCATTAGGACTTGTTGGCCAAAGTTATGGCTTTGCTGATGTGATCAGTCGTGTAGGGCTGGTTCCTGTTGTTCATTTTTAACCTCGTCACAGCTCTCCCTGAGAGCCCCCAAGGACCCATCTCATATGACCTGAGATCTCTATGGGTATGGCAGCTATTTCTCAGCGATGACTTCCGTAGCTGTGGTTGCATGCTGCGGTGTCCTGCAACATCCATATTCGTTTGCAGTGTCAACTCAGTTTGGCATTATAAGCCTTGTGACTAGTTGAGCAACATCATATCAGGGAACCTTTTGATGTATCACTATGGAGTTATGAAATACAAAAACAGCTGCCTGGCAAACCTCAGAACATCGATGCTTAAAACTGCAGTAGAGTAATATAGTTTTATAGCTGTTGCTTTCATTAGACAAATAACTTTCTGCCTTGTAGCAAATAGAAGTTCCTAGCTTGTGCTAAGGGGGGAGGGGGGGCGTGAGATTATTATTTTTTGACAGCTGATGATTGAGATGTATTTATCCTTTCTGCCGATATAACTTTATTCTGCCAGAGAATCATTTAATTTTTATCTTTTATTTGAAATGTGTCCATAGCTGACACAGTTAACATTTGACAACTCAGAAGGCCAGCACATATTTTTTCCAGTCTGTCTTGGAATCTTTCATTAAGCCCTATAGGCAAGAAAGAAGATCAAATTTTTGTTTAATAAAATATGACTTTCAGGTTGCTATTGTAGAAGGAGCAGCAAAGAGTGAAAAATACAACCTCTGCAACTAGTTTGGACACTTTTAATCCTATGTAAACCACACTGGGGGTTTTTAGACTGTCTTCAGCAGTTCTATTTTATCAAGGAAGGATGCATTGAAAACCAATAAACTGTCATGGTTATCAAGCTGATCTTGACTAAGTAGGTGAAACTTTCTTTGTGCTTCTGGATTTGTGTGAGCTCAAGTACTTTACATGGGAAATTGTTTTTCAGTTGGGGCCAATTTTGTTTGGGCCTCAGCAGTTCTGGGAGCTATTGCTGAATGATCAGTCCTACTGAAGGTGATGCCTTTGTGATGCTTATCTTGACCTTAACAGATTTGTCTCCTAAACTGTAAAGCAAAATACATCAGGGAAGTGGTCCTATTTCCAACTGCTCTGTAGTTTAATTGTATTATAACCTTCAGCAGGGTGCTCATCTCTATTGTATTTTGGGGTTGGTTTATACGTTATTTGCCATAAAAAGACCTGTGTTATTATTAGTTTACTAGTGGTTTAAACCTGTTAAATTAACGGACGCTAGAACAGGGCTCCCCCCATCCCGCTCCTCACCCCCATTTTCCCTGCCCTCGAAGCCCCCTCACAGGCCCTCAAGATGGGGAAAGAAAGTGGGCGGGGATCCCACCACCACCTCCCTCTCGCTCCAGGCCAGCGGACGATGTTACTCCCTCTCGCACGGGGGGGGGGGCCTAAGCATTGCCGTTTTCGCCGGCAGCAACAGCTGGGCAGCGTGCGGGATCCACAGGCGGGGGACTCTGTGCTTATGTTAACACAGCCTTACAAGTTCATTCACTTTTTTTATCAGCCACGTCAAGCTGCTTGACCTTCAACTGAGGCACTTAGTGCAACTTTGAATTCTTCCCTGTTTTGAATGATTTGTCAGTGTAAGCTCTCCAGCTTGCCAAACCGGCAAAAGAGAGGGGGTAAAAATATATAACAGCTCAGGTGATCTAGGAGCCTGAACAAAGAGAAAGGAACAACCCAGCAAAGAGAAAATAAGTTCAAGCCATGAACTCATCTCAAGAGCCACAGATCCACCCCTCTTTGCCACTCACAAAACTCTCCTCTTGGCTCACTCTGGTCACTAACTTCCTGTAAAGGACAGTGAGTTGGTTTTTTATTTTATTTTTACAGAGATGACCTGCCTCAGCTGTGGGGTTTTGGCTGAGATCCTATGCATACTTACTTTGAAGTAACTCCTTTTTAATTTCCATGGAGGATACGCCCAAGTAAATATTATTAGGACTGAGGTTTTTTGCTGAGCTAGTGGCCATTCATACAGCATAAAAACTACCTGATGGATTCTTTTCTGCCTTCACTTGCATTCTTTTCTCCCCTTCCCTGTAGTCTCTGGTTAACCCCCCCCTTCAATTAACTTTTACAATAATTATGTTGTTTTTTTAAAAGTGCTTCAAGTGATACTCGTTTTCTAACTCTGAAGGTTTCTGAAGGAGGCAAGAATGGCCTTCTGAGCTGTTAAGACTTTGGAATAAAACAGTAAATCAAGTCACTGATATGACTTATATATCACATTAAACACAGGGAATCCACCACAAAATCATTACACTAAAAAGCGACACTTTTGATTGATTAAAATGGTTTGGGCTGGATAGTGTTAAATCACTGTGAGTGATGTGACATTACAGTTTTACATATCATATTTCTGTCAAGACAATGAAGGTAAAAGGCATTGTCATCAGACGATAACGGACAATGAGAGGAACCCTTGTGTTAGATTTATGGCTTGGTTTAGATTTAGAAAGAAGTAATTCTTACCTTGTGCCACTTATCAAATGACTGTAAATTCAATGATGATGTAAAATTCTAAGGCAGAGCCACTTAGAGTTTTGACAAAGTGCCAGCTATAAAGTATTTACTGTTCTCAATGGTTCTGCCTTGCACACTTAAATATTTATCAGAATCATGAACCTTTCTGATAAATGTTCCTGATCTTTGATGCTGTTTTTTTAAACTTGGGTGGTTATTATTTTTAAATGGAAGTTGGCCTGGCATTTATGTAACAATTCTAGCCATTTTAATTAAAATATTAAAAATAAAGAAACAGCTGGAATTTTGATTTCCAAGTAAATCTCCATAATTTGTATAGCTGGCTGCCCCTGTAGTATCATACTGCCCTAACTACATGAACTGGTCAGCATGGAGCATGGCTAAAGCCAGTGGTGTATCATGCTCTCCAGTTGTGATTTATGACTCTCCAGTTAATTCTCCTGGCTTTTAATTTCAAAGATGTACCTATTCTCTGTGGTTGCGTTCAACAACATTGTTACTAGCAACACACATTTTAATGGCATTTGCTAAAGTAAGAGAATACATGCTTAGCAGAATGCATATTTCAGAATGCATTTTATCTCAGGGTGGTTTTCTGTATTCTCCTTAAGAATATGGAAATATATTTCCATGTCTTATAAGGGCATGGAAATGTAGCATTGGAAGGATTGCATTTCATTACACACAAAACTCTTAGAAACTTTTGGATAGCAATGTGACTTTTGGAACATATGCTTGTTGTCTTTTCCATCTTGAAATACACACACGTTTCTTAGGTTTTCTGAATGCATCTGCCAAAGCCTGATCTGAGCAGACTATTCTCTTTTGACACCTAGACTGATAGCTAACTGTGGTTAAACACAAATGGAATTTCATTCTCTTTATTGTATCTGAAGCCCAGTTGGTAGACTCCTGACTTGGTGGAGTGAACTGGGTGGATGGCAACATGCTGCTCCAGCACCAAACCAGTAGGGTAGTCTAGAGCATTGGGTGACCCATCATCCTCCCCCCTCTCCTCCCTCCCCAGCTTATTAGTTACTTAGGGCAAGGGATGCAGCAGCCACACTGCCATCCATTCAGTATCTTGCTTGTAATTTTTAGCCTGTTTCCTCATCTAATCTCCCAGGCTTTTAAAGACTCAGGAGCATAGCATAAGTAGGGAAACAACCACTCCTTGAATGTATCCAGAAACCAGTACAGCTCAGAAATCTAACTAAGTTGTCTGTTTAAGGGAAGTATAGCACAAATTGGGGGGGGGGATTAAGTATGCGCAAACAAAAAAAGTAAAACACCAAACCATATGTGATAAACATATACATAGTCAAACTTCTGGATTCTGTTTTAGAACAGGGCGAGGACTAATGAGGGACAAAGTCCTAGGGCTCTTGGCTGTAGTAGGTTCTGAATGACAGGTGGGCATGTCAAATTGAATACATGGCACATAGCCAGAAGAAGGTGTTGCTACCACCTTTGGAAGCTGGGGCTGTCAGCTACTGTTGGAGTTGCCCAATCTCCCTGCCGCACAGCCAGCGTTTGCATTGGGGATTTGTCAGGAAAATCATGGGCATGCCCACAATGGACCTCAGGTTTCTGGAGTTTACGGTGGGTGGGGAAGTACTCATTGAGGGGAGGAAACAACAGCACATGGCACAAATATATCTCATAAAGCACTTTCCACTAGTGTGCATGAAAAACATTGAGAGAAGTTTTGGAGGCACGAAACTGAAAACACTCTTGCATGGACAAAGGTGTGCAAACAAGACACACAGAGGGGGACAACAGTGGATATTTATTGGGGGAGGGTGTGTGGCTGTTGTCGTAATACTGAACTTAACTGATTTAAATGAAATACCGTCGTAACTCTTGTTACGAATGCTTCAGGATGTGTACAACATGGGTTACGAACGCACTGAACCCAGAAATAACAGAACACATTACTTCCGGGTTCGGCAGTTCGTGCATGCGCAGACGCGTCAAATGATGTCACATGCATGCGCAGAAGCACCGAATCGTGTTGCGCACATGCACAGATGCGGCAGTTCAGGTTACGCACGTCACTGGTTACGAACGGGGCTCCAGAACAGATCCCGTTCGTAACCAGAGGTACCACTGTACTTGGGCTCTGGGGGAGAAAACTAAAGAGTGGGTCAAAAGGCAGTGCTGGAACACATGGCCTGGTTGAAATAGAGGAAGGTGCTTCTGGAAGTATGTAGAGCACATTTCCCTTCACTATCTTGGCAGCATTTAGGCATCTGAGGTAAATATCCCAGGAACACCTTGGACAGCAGCAACCTGTATTTTCCTATCAATAGCAAAAGTCATTTTGAAGAAACTAAGTGGCACAGCTGTTTAAATAAAACCAAGAGGAAAACAAGTTTAAAACAGAAACTTTGGGCTGATACTTTCTGCTAAAAAGTTCCCCACCCTTGACAGATTTCTTTTTGAATTTTCCCAGAAGACCTGAGAATGTGAAGAAAGTGACTCCCCGCCCCCGGAAGCCCAAGAATGGGGCAGAGAAAGTGCAAAGGCATTGACTGAGCCCTGGACCAGGTTGCAGGGGTTATTTTGATAGCTTCTTCATGCTGAAAAAGAGGACACGAGTAGACAGCCCGAGAAGTACCAGGTTGTTAGATAGGAGAGAGCACGTCTAGGCAGGCTAACATTATGAAAGACAAATTCTTCCTCTGGCCAGGGCCAAACACTTACCAGAGGCTAAAACATCTAAGAGGTTAAGGGAATTTTTTTTTGTCTTCCGGTATGGAATAAGATTTACACAAAGAGAGAGAGAGAGAAGGGGACAGAGAAAGGGCAGAACTCCCCAATGCCTTCTTTGCCTCAGTCTTCTCCAAAAAAGAAAACAATGCCCAACCTGAAGAATATGGAGCAGATGATTTATCAGGGGAAATACAGCCCTGAATAAGTAAGGAGGTAGTACAAGAATACCTGGCTAGTTTAGATGTATTCAAGTCTCCAGGGCCAGATGAACTACACTATTAAAAAAACTGGCAGAGGTGATTTCAGAACCACTGGCAGTAATCTTTGAGAATCCCTGGAGAAGTCCCAGCAGACTGGAGGAGGCAAATGTTGTCTCTATTTTCAAAAAGGGGAAAAGAGAGGACCCAAACAATTACTGCCCAGTCAGCCTGACATCAATACCAGTAAAGATTCTAGAGCAGATCATTAAGCAAACGGTCTGTGAGCACCTAGAAAGGTAGGCTGTGATCACTAAAAGTCAGCATGGGTTTCTGAAAAAATAAGTCATGTCAGACCAATCTGATCTCATTTTTTGACAGAATTACAAGCCTGCTAGATGAAAGGAACACTGTGGATGTAGCCTATCTTGATTTCAGCAAGGCCTTTGACAAGGTGCCCCATGATATTCTTGTAAAGAAGCTGGTGAATGTGGGCTAGAGACAATGCTACCATTCAGTGGATTTGTAACTGGCTGACTGACCAAACCCAAAGGGTGCTCATTAATGGCTCCTCTTCATCCTGGAGAGAAGTGACTAGTGGGGTGCCACAGGGTTCTGTCTTGGGCCCAGTCTTATTCAACATCTTTATCAATGACTTGGATGATGGGCTTGAGGGCATCCTGATCAAGTTTGCAGATGACACCAAATTGGTAGGGGTGGCTAATACCCCAGAGGACAGGATTACACTTCAAAATGACCTTAACAGATTAGAGAACTGGGCTGAAGCAAACAAGATGAATTTTAACAGGGAGAAATGTAAAGTACTACACTTGGGCAAAAAAAAATGAAAGGCACAAATACAGGATGGGTGACACCTGGCTTGAGAGCAGTACATGTGAAAAGGATCTAGGAGTCTTGGTAGACCATAAACTTGACAAGAGTCAACAGTGTGATGCAGCAGCTAAAAAAGCCAATGCAATTCTGGGCTGCATCAATAGGAATATAGCATGTAGACAAGGGAAGTAATAGTACCACTGTATTCTGCTCTGGTTAGACTTCACCTGGAATACTCTGTCCAGTTCTGGGCACCACAGTTCAAGAAGGATACTGACAAGCTGGAACATGTCCAGAGGAGGGCAACCAAAATGGTCAAAGGCCTGGAAACGATGCCTTATGAGGAACGGCTTAGGGAGCTGGGTATGTTTAGCTTGGAGAAGAGAAGGTTAAGGGGTGATATGATAGCCATGTTCAAATATATAAAAGGATGTCATATAGAGGAGGGAGAAAGGTTGTTTTCTGCTGCTCCAGAAAAGCAGACACGGAGCAATGGATTCAAACTACAAGAAAGAAGATTCCACCCAAACATTAGGAAGAATTTCCTGACAGTAAGAGCTGTTCGACAGTGGAATTTGCCGCCAAGGAGTGTGGTGGAGTCTCCTTCTTTGGAGGTCTTTAAGCAGAGGCTTGACAGCCATCTGTCAGGAATGCTTTGATGGTGTTTCCTGCTTGGCAGGGGGTTGGACTGGATGGCCCTTGTGGTCTATTCCAACTCTATGATTCTATGATTCTAAGACAGGAGCAAGCTGCCTCTCTAATGCAGAATTATTCAGGTACATTTTTTCGGCTCACCCAATAGGAAGTATCTTGAGATGACAGGATTACAGGAAAAAGACAAGAGCAACATGCAAGTAAAAAGATTGTAATCCTATATTAAGGTATTCAAAGGTTATACTTACGCCACAACATCTGATGCTTTTAAAACGTAAGCTCTCCAGTACAGTATTTGCAAATGCCACAAGGTTAGTGCGACATCTGTACACAGTTACCACCATTTTACTTCACTCTATGCAGTTGAAAGAATTCTGGGACACCTGAGGTGCATTTGTATCATGAGATGCAAAATATAATTTTGTGGCAAACTGCAACCACAAAATTACTAACAGGGGGCGGGGGGAGGTTCAGCTACCAGAAATAAAAAAAAAATGGGTGATGTCTCTGGAATGCTACATTGTTTTGTTACGAGATCCAGAAGCCACTTTCTTA